>NC_079456.1:9314988-9449988 GCF_903798145.1 Danio aesculapii
TTCTTGTCCAAATGTTTAAAAACAAAAACAACAACAACAAAAAACTAAGGCATTTTTTCCAATGTATCAAATCTAAAGCTTTGAAAGTGTCTACAGGTTTTCAGGAAGGTCCGTTTAACTCACAAATTATTCAATTTCTCGATTGCGGCATCTGTATATTTACTGATTCAGTCAGTGCGTTTCTGGAGTCATCTGGAAGAAAAACGACAAAAAGGAAGATCTTTATCTATTCTGTAGTTATACATATTCAATATCACTTCGAACATCTGATAGAGACAATGGAGACAAGCAACTTTATCACATTTGTGTCCTTTTTGTTTGTACTTGAGTCAATTTTGTCAGGGAATTTTCACTTTTATTAAAGTATCTTGATTAATAATTTTCATCCACCACTGCTAATATATGACAGCAGACTACAAAACCAGAAGTTGCATGGATATAAGGTACATTTCTTACCATAAATATATTAAAACCTAGTTTGTGACATGCGTTGCTAAGAACTTAATTTGCACAACTTTAAAGATGATTTTTCTTAATATTGCAGCTTCCAGATTAAATCCAATTACTTAAATTTCTGACAAATATTTTCTAACAAACCATACATCAACGCGATGCTTATTTTATTCAGCTTTCAGATGATTCATAAAACCCATTTTTTATCAATAGACATTTAATGACTGTTTTGCGGTCCAGAGTCCGTATATATCAAGCTTCTGTGAAATATTCATAACAACAGAGCTAAGAATTGACTTAAGACTAAAAACATTCTTGGCTCAAAGCTGCCCTTAAAAGTTATTTATCATGCACCTCAGATGTACTTTAAGTGACCTAAATCTAAATCTTAAGCATCAGTTTTAAAGGTGATTCATGACACTTTGCTGTTCCACAAATGAAATTTTGGATGACGACATAGAGATGAACCAATCGCTGAGTAGATTTCTGCATTTGAGAATAGAAATATCTAAAATAGCCAAATATAAATAATTCAAAACAAATCAACTGTTATTTATCTGGTGCACTCAAGCAACATGGACAGAAACAAGACTGTACTTTTGTATTTTACCTTCCAGCAGATCGTTGGAAAGAGCTTTTAGTATTTGTGATGATATAATCAAGCAGGGACACCTGAAAATACGAGGTTTCAGAAGGTTTTTTGATTTTTCTCTTGCTTACACCACTCGTGTCACTGTCTCAGCACATCACTTCGGTTAACAAGATCACTGAAAAAATAGCAAATTAGTCAATGGCTCTAAAGAAACGTCAGAATCTAAGAAAGATTCTTGGTGTACAGATTTACAATATGACCTGTCAGATTTAGAATGGAGCCAAATATGTGTTAAAGCCCAGAACTTGTCAATTAATTCTAGATTTAAAATGATCCAATATAACTGGGCAATGCGCACCTATATCACACCTGAAAAACTAAACAAAATTAACCCAAACATCCCAGATATATGTTTCAAATGCCAAAAACATAAAGGAACATTCTTTCATTGTATCTGGGAATGTGAGGCTATTAAGATTTTCTGGCAAAACGTAGTAACATTAATCTCCTCAATTATTTTAAAACCAATTCCAGTTACACCTGAAATTTGTGCGTTGGGTTTATTCCCAGTAAGTTTGTCATTACCAGGTTATAAAGCTAAAACGATTGATATGTGTCTTGTTATTGCAAGGCGTTTGATAGCACTCTATTGGAAGAACATAGAAAGTCCATCGATTGATCACTGGCTGAAAGATTTGACACATTACATTGCACTGGAAAGAATCACCTACAGTATAAAGGGCAAATTAAAGGAGTACCATAAAATTTGGGATCTGTTTATACAATTTTTGGATCATAACTATACAATGGCACAAAAAAATACCTCTCACGCTATTAGTTAATTGATTGATATGTGTATGTGTAATTTTGTTTGTGGAATACAGTATGTTTTTCTTTGCCTTAGCCCATGTATAATAGATTTACCTGTTCAACAGAATCTGGATGCTTTGGGGGAGGGGGGGGGGGGGGGGTGAGTTAAAATGTAAAAAAAAGTGTATTTTCATGCTAAATTTCAACACAAAAAAAAATTTCTACAAAAAAAAAAAAAAAAAAAAAAAAGATCACTGAAAAAAAAAATATGCATTGTGCAGTTGTCTACTCTACAGCGCCAACACAAACCCTTACTTACTTCCAACTCCAAACCACTTGGCAGAGCAGTCTTTAACATCTGGAAGTGTAAGAGTCATTAGCTTTAAGAAATGTGATTACTTGCTTTTATGTGCTGAAAATTCATGTAATTCACTTTCAAACTTAAGATTTTAAGAAGCTTTATAAATACAGCCCCAGGGTCACAAATGTAGTGAGATCTTCCAGGCCCTGTTTAGGTCCATTAAGATGCAGATTGTCATTTCAAGGCTTTAGTTGAGCAAATATGTCAGAGAAAATTTATTTTAGCACATTATAAAAACCCAGAAATGGATTTGGTATCATTTTAAAGTTAATAAGAGTTAAGTTACCCACCAGAAATTGTAACATTGACATTCAAGCAAAAGTTCTGCCCGCGTCCATTGCAGATCCTCAGCTGATAAACTCCAGTGTCGCTGCTTCTGGTGTTTTTCACGGTCAGAGATGCAGTTTGATGGTGCAGCTCCAGTCTGCCTCTGAATCTCTTATCATCCCCGTATGAAGTCTTACTGACGTCTCCGTTCATTCCAGATGCTAGAATCACATCTTCATCTTCATCTTCAAATGTCCACTGCAGCTTCTCATCTTGCTCTACATCAAAATTAGTGATCAAAATTAAGCTTTCTCCTGCCATCACAGACACTGTGTTTGGATCAGAATAACCTGGAGAACAAACAGAGAATGTTACTCAGACTGAGATAAAAGTAAAGTTATACTATCTATTTGCATAGGAATGTGTGTCCTTCAGTATCTCTTTTTTTTTCCAGTATTTTCAAAAACTTAAGACAAAACATTTGTTTTATTTTTTTTAAACTTATTATTTCAAACTTAAAATTGAAAAGTATAAACTACAGGGTGAGCCATTTATATAGATACACCTTAATAAAATGGGAATGGTTGGTGATATTAACGTTTGTGGCACATTAGGGAGGCAAACTTTTCAAGATGGGTGGTGACCATGGTGGCCATTTTAAAGTCGGCCATCTTGGATCCAACTTTTGTTTTTTTCAATAGGAAGAGGGCCATTTGACACACCAAACTTATTGAAAAGATACAAGATGTGCAGCACCTGAAACTACGGATACTGGAAGCCTGTGCTGGCATTTCTGTGCGTGAAGAGTGGGAGAAGAGGGCTGCAATGACAATCCAACACAATGGGAAGCACATTGAACACATTTTATAAGTGGTCAGAAACTTTTAAATAACTCATGAAACAATAACGTTACGGTAAAACAAAGCACACTGTTGTTTTTCTTGTGAAATTCCCTATAAGTTTGAGGTGTCAAATGACCCTCTTCCTATTGAAAAAACAAAAGTTGGATCCAAGATGGCTGACTTCAATATGGCCACCATGGTCACCACCCATCTTGAAAAGTTTGCCCCCTCACATATACTAATGTGCCACAAACAGGACGCTAATATCACCAACCATTCCCATTTTATTAAGGTGTATTTATATAAATGGCTCACCCTGTATAATGCACTTAGCTTATCATCTAGTATCATAAAATGTCTTCATAATTTGCATTCTTATTTTAAATGTCAAGGCTTATTGTTTGTTCTATTCAGTGATTCACCAGTAGGGGTGATCTTAGGGAACCCTCATGATTCATGTGGATTTTAGGGTATCACATGTCGCCCCAAATGGAGAACCATTGATTTTTCAAAATGTTTACTGAAATTATGTAACCTAGCCAGTATGATATGCACTCCGAAACACTGATTCAAAACAAAAGATTTGTAAATGTTGTGAAGCTTCATGAAGCACTGCTTAGAAAGCGGCAGTCACTATTTAGTAATATGAAGCAACAAGACTGGCAGCTCAGTGGATAGGACTTGTTGCCTCACAGAAAAAAAAAAAAAAAAATCACTGGTTTCAGTGTGGGGTTTGCATGTTCCAGTTGGGTGCTCTGGTTTCTCCCACAGTCCAAATCCATCCTTTTAAGTGATTTGTATCATGTAAGCTGCTATACAAGTCAATTTGAACAAATTTTTTATTCTCATAGTAAAGTCAGTTAAACTGGAGCACTCACCACACACAAAAACTCTGAATCTCCTGTAAAAGGTCCTCCTGCTGCTGACGATGTGTAGTTTATAAGCTCCGGAATGTTGGCTTGTGATGTTTCTGACGGTCAGAGATCCAGTCTTCTTGTCCAGCAGCAGTTTGTCTCTGAATCTCTCGTCGGCTTCAGTAAATGTGGTCTCTGTGGTTTCTCCGTTCACTTGAGCTATGAGGTTGTCTTCGTCTCCAAACATCCACAGGATCAGATCATCTCTTTGTAATTCAGCGTTAACATTCAGAGTGGTGTTTTTTCCCTGCTTTCCTAATATCATACTCGCTTAGAAACAAAAATGGTTGAAATTAGATCAAGTCAAAAACTCAAAATGTAAAAAAACTAAATGTTGACTAAAAGACTGGAGGTAATAAAGTTTCTCAATTGCTAAAGCACTAAACCCTATTGTCTGAACCAAATGCCAAGTTGCCCGAACCCACTAATTGAATCAATCACTATTTTGGCAAAACCACTCTTCACCTGTTTAGACACATTTTTATTGTAAAGCTGCGGTCACACTGGAGTTTTCCCCCCATAGACTTCCGTTCATACGCACGCGAATGCGTCAGACCGGAAACGCAAGGTCATGATTCAAGACCAATCGAGGATCAAAACAGGACCTCTCTGGACAGAAATTAAAAACAATGAGCAATCGCTTGCTTTTTTCAAGGTCTAATCGTCTTGTTTAATCCCGCCTCTTTTCGCAGCGCCGCATGACAGAATTTCGCAAGCTCAAACTCTAGTGTGACCGCAGCTTTATGCACCAGTGCTGCATATTGGTGAGCACAGGTGACAAAAGTCGAACACAATTAAAGCACAGGTGTCACCACTTGAGTACAACAACTCAAAACGGATCACACTTGTGGCTAATGATGTGAGGGAACATATAGGAAGCTAGTTCAGAGAGCACTGGTTTGTGTGGCCGTACAATGGATAGAAATCTCAGAGGAAGAGTTTGTGTGAGAGGAGGTCGAGGTGGTCAGCGAAGACAAGAAACAGTAATATCTGATAAAATCAGAGCTACTGTGATTGACCATGTTCTTGTCCATGGTATGAGAATGAGGGAGGCTGGACAAAGAGTACAACCAAACATCAGTAGTGTCCACCGTAATCCCGGGTTTTGTCCCGGGTAAATACCTTTTTTGACATTATAGTATGTACATGATGACAGCAATTATGACATACTATATAGCTGGTACGTCCCGCCCATGCATAAAACCCCACTGGACCTCAAGATTGAAAAACCGTCAATGCAAGTGAATGTGAGAAAATAATTGAAAAACCGTTGAAATTGACAATGTTTCAATCTAGAGGTCCAGTGGGGTTTTACGGATGGGCGAGACTTACCAGTACTATATACTGCTCCACATTATACTGCAAGTATATATATGTTTCACTATATCACTGTACCAATCTACTGTAGTATTGTAATGGAGGGTTGGTCTAGCTGTTTGTAGGCCTAGTATTCCATGTATATTTTTGTAACTCCATGTTCTCTTTTTGTAAAATTTAAATACTGCCATCTGGGGGTGGGAGGACACGTATGTCCATTTTTGATGCATATGCTGAGTGCATCCAGAGATGAAGTCTGAACATGACGTAGTTTGAGCTAAATCACAGACTCACCCTTGACAATAACGATGAACCGTTTGTCCGATGCCCCTTTGCTGCCGTTGATCAGTAGTGTATAAAGTCCAGTGTGTTCAGGTCTGGTGTTCTTGATGGTCAGAGATCTAGTCTTGCCATCCAAAGTCAGTCTGTCTTTGAATCTCCCATCAGTTGTATCATGTGTAAGGATCTCCCTGCTCCCTTCCTTAATTTCAGCTATAAGAGTGTTTTCTTCTTCGTACAGCCACTGTATCGGATCTTTTTTACCAATTTTATCATTAACCTTTAGCGTGACAGCATCTCCCTCTGTCACTGACACTTTGATGACTTTGTTGCAAAAGTGCAGAAGAAAGAAATTAGATCGTCAATCACTTTGCAAAGAGAAAAAAAACGAATGCAAGTTAATTATTAAGGTGATGAAGCTTATTAGAAAACAATTTACAAAATAATATGTCATATGAAATATTTAAGCGCTTTCTCTGTGAAAATGATGCCAAACAAAGCCAGAAGGGAACATTTATTCTACACTAAACACCATCACAGAAATACTCACAGTTTACCAGCACTTTGAAGTTCTTGCTTGTGGTTGCCCTGCTGCTGTTACTGATCTGTAGTTTGTACAGTCCTGTGTGATTGATTTTGATGTTTGTGATAGTCAGAGATCCAGTCTTCTTGTCGAGTTTCAGTTTTTTTTTAAATCTCGCATCAGGACCGTCGAATGTGTCTCTGGTCTTTCTGGTCTTTTGCAATTGAGCAATGAGACTGTCTTCATCTCCAAACATCCACAGGATCAGATCGCTTTTCTGTATTTCTGTGTCAGGGTTTAAAGTGACAGAACTTCCCTCTGTCACTGACATCACATCCTCTTCATTTGTGACAGAAGCACATAGAAACAGAGAAATACAAAAGAAATGTCATTCAGATGCTCTTTATCAGGACTGAACAAAAACAATGAGTTGAATAAATGAGTTTTGTGGTAGTTAAAAAAAAAAAAAATCATTCCTTACAGGTCAGTGATACTAGAATAAGAAAAAAAAATTAACAAAAAGACAAATGTCATTTAAAAATGGAAAGAAATACAATCTCAATCTCACAACTACGGAGAAATATAATACATTCATTTTATGATTCAGGTTGCCAGGCAGGCAAGGTTAGTACAATAGCAAATGGTAGTATAAAGGAAATCCAAAAGAGTAATCAGTCGCAAGTGAAGAGGTCAAGGCAGGAGAACAAGTAACAGTAAACAAACAAAGATCAGACAATGGAAAGATAATACAGGAAAACGCTATGGAAACAAGACTCAGCCATGGATGAGTAGAAGTGAGTGAGTGTGTGTTTGTGTGTAGTCCCAGTAATCAGTAATGACGAGCCTCGGCTGTGTGTGTAATCAAGAAGTGATCTGCAACTGGTGTGTGAGTGCAGTACATGATGGGAAAAGTAGTTCACTTTAGAGGTAGATTTGATGTGTAGAGCGGGGTCAGACATTGGCATCATCAAAACCAATAAAAATAGGGTCAATTTGACCCAGGCAGGGACACTTTGGTTGCTGAAATAGAATGGTAACATTAAATGGATGAATGTTAAATATACATATTTTAAAACCGTTTAATCTTTGCCTATGAACTGAGCTGTCAAAAGTATGTTAACAGTAATCACTTTTGTTGTCACATCATCAACTTTTTCAAGGCATGTGATTGGCTGTTTGCTGCTAATGTCCCGCCTTCATGTGCATGCACTCATGAAATCCTGATCAAAGTCTGAGTTAACAGTTGAGAGACAGTTGATAACCAGGGTTAGGTTACAAACAAAGCCTGTTTGCACTGGTGTGGTTCGGTTTAGTAAACTTAGTAATCATATCCTGAGTTTGTTTAACCCCCATCATTGAACCGGCACCTTATCTTTACTTCTGAGATTTCATCACTGACTTTCATTCAAAGACTTGAGATACTCACGTGTGAGAGTAAGAATGAATGTTTGGTATGAGGTCCCTGTGCTGCTGATGATCTTCAGTTTATAGACTCCAACATGTTCGCTTGCTGTGTTTGTTATTGTTACAGATCCAGTCATAGAGTCCAGCATCAGTCTGTCTCTGAATCTCCCATCAGCACCATCACCTGTGAAAATCTCTCTGGTATGTCCACTGACTTCAGCAATACGAGTCTCTTGCGGTCCAAACGTCCACAGTATCCGATCATCTCTCTGAATTACAGCATCAGGCTTTAGAGTGACAGATTCTCTCTCCTTCACAGACACTATCTTCTCTCCATCTGTCACAGCAGCACATAAACATGGTGAAATGTGGATATTATTAATCTTATTTAGTATTTGATAAAATATAGTTGAACTTAAACTAATAACCAATAATGCTACAGGTATATGAACTGACTAGTTTGTAGAGATGCAGACACTCTCTTTCTCCTGCTTTACTGATTTCATCTGAAAACCAAACATGCAGTGTTGTTAATGTCAGAGAAAACTCTGCCTTGAAGTATGTTCCTGCAATAATAATAATAATAATAATAATAATAATAATGTATTCCAGCGTAACAAAAACACAAGGAATCACCAGGTCAAACAAGAAAACATGCAAAAACTATAAGCACAATAAGCTGCCAAAGCAGTGAAACCAACCAAATTCAACAAAGAAAACTAGGCATGCACCAAAATTTAAGGTCAGAAACCCAAAGTTCTGGATCCACTTTGCCCAAAACCACTTTGTAATAAGTAATTATTTTAATAAACAAAATAAAGGAATGTTGTAAGAATTTATTTATGTCCTGTCAGCGTGTCATTTGAACGGGTTTTGCTTTTCCAGTGAGCATATAACGCTCATGCATTGATAAGTATATGTGTAAAAAAGTGGAATATCCACAGAGTGGTATATGATTATTTTCAACTTTGACTGCCAACCATGTGCTAGTTAACCATGCACTCTGGTGTTCTTGTGCATTGGTCGGTGCAACAACAACAAACCACCATTGCGTGGCACACATCCTAAAAATAAATATATCTCCTATCGCAGTACTTTTCGCATCCAGTGTGAAAGCGGTTTCATATGGACTTATTAAATATGAATATATTAAAAAGCAAAAACAAATATGCAAACAGGGAACAGCTGGAGATGATCAGACTGTAATGGGTGCAGTGGTAAATGGGAAATGCAGTCAGGAAACACAACCAGAATGCACTCTAGTGCCATACAGGACAAGACCAGAGGTGACTGTAACAGTTAAGAAGATGAATAAAACCCCATACAGTGGCACAAACAAAAAAAGATGCAAGTCAGACTGATCAAATATACACAAACCAAGCAAATGTAAATATAATGCAGGTCAACACTGAACAATCACAGACTTCAGTTATTACTGCTCAAAACCAATTTTAACAGAGCTGGTGTTGAAAATAGTTTATACTGACTATGAATTCTTCAATGTGACACCTCTGCTGTAGCCCAACGAAGCTTCATATTTTACATAACATATTTTAATACTTACTTTTTCAGGATCAGAAAATATTTGATTTGATAAAATATTGAACATAATGGATGAAATATTAAATATAAGTAAAATGTAAACATGAATCTCAACATCATAACTATTATCTACATATGGAACAAATTACATTCAAACTGTCCTGTAACCACATCATTCATTTATCTCCTGTTGTCTTGACTGTAATACTTACGTCTTATATCAGGTAATTTGTGGTGATGGTAATACACAAAAGCAGCTGTTCCTGCAAACACCAGCAGAAGAACGACAACAGATATTCCTGCCACAGCACCTGGAGATAAAGCTGGAAATGATCAAGGAAAACGTCATATGTGTGTGTATATATATATATATATTTATATACACACACACAACGTTTTCCTTGATCATATATATATATATATATATATATATATATATATATATATATATATATATATATATATATATATATATATATATACACACATACATACACACACACAAACACACATACATACACGCACACATTATAGATGGATGGATGGATAAAATACATATACATACATACATACATACATACATACATACATACATACATACATACATACATACATACATACATACATACATACATACATACATATATACATATATATATATATATATATATATATATATACACACATATACATGTATGTGTGTGTACTTGGAGTGCAGTTGGAAATGTACATTTACCTCTCTCAAGTGTTAACAAACAAGCTTTAGCCTTTACAATATGGCAGATAGTGTATTGGTTTATAAATTCATCTCTGTAAGAGTGTTGAACACAGTATAATTAAAATTCACTGGTTGAAGTTTTGTTTAATTTTGTTTAACAAAGCAAAACAATTAAATAAATTTATCCTTACCATTGACTGTAACTTTGAAGAAAAAAATTAAATTCAAATTATTACTGTTGATCTCTGCTTTATAAAGTCCAGCATCTGAGGTTTTAATGTTCATGATGGTCAGAGATCCGGTCTGATTGTCCAGCTTCAGTCTGCCTCTGAATATCTCAGTGCCATTGGGAGGATAGGTGATTCCATTTCCACTGATTTTAGCGATTAGTTTATTTCCATTTTTTAAAAACCTCCATATCAGTCGATTGATTTCCTTTATATCAGTAGTGTTAAGGTCCACAGTAAGAGTCGCAGACTGTCCCCCTATTACTGACATTGACACATTCCTTTCAGCACTAAACACACCTGCAGAACAAACAAGAATCCGTGATTGAAACACTATGTTAGTAGGACACATTTTGTCTTGTCTTATAAACATATTGAACTGAATTTTTGGTTTTGGTTTCTGTTTACTTGACATTCATCTGTGAGAGTCTGCGGCTGCATGTTTGTTTTCCGTTTAATCATCAGTTAACCTCCTTTTTAATGTCTTGAAAGCCGTCAACTTCTTTCCAATAGTGTTTTAACAAAATTATTAGAAATAGCAAGATTAAAAAAAAAACAATTGTCAAATGCAAATTTTTTGAAGTAGACATTTACAAAAAAAAACAGCTTTATATAAATACATTTCGATTCAACATACAATTTTTATACCAAAATGTAGATTACAAATGCCACACATTGCCATGCAAAACAAACAACAACAAAAAACGCTTTAAACATATTAGTTTTTGACCATTTTCTGCTGCTCCAGAACAATTTAGTTACCAACATTCTTCAAAATATAGATTAATTTCTGCAAAACATTTGCCAGAATACATTTGCCATACCAATGAAAATATTTGAAAAACATCTATATATAATGATGCAATATTTTAAATCATATATCATGAGCATGGCAGAATTCAATAGAGGTAAAATCATATCTTAAATTATTATGTTTAACTGATGTGATTACATGTTTACATGTTAGTAAAGTATTACATTTTAATTGATGTGAAGGGAGAAAAAAAACAGTAATACTGGTGACACAAATGAATCACCAGTGAGAAACACAGTGATCTTCAGTGGTTTGAAAAGTAACACCAGTGACAATTTTCATGAAAAATGCATTTTATAAAAATGTGTGCTCCAAGGTATCGAACCAGATGTTAAAAATAATTACTCATTAAATTAACTAAATTAATCCACTTATATTGTATTTTATACTCCTTGTACTTTATAAAGGAGGTCACACCAACAAGCTTCATGAAATCATGAGATGACACATTGCTGATAACTGACACAAATAAAAGTGAAAGCGAAAGAAGGCCTAAATGAAGATAAATCACACACTTACCGCATGTCGGTAGTAGAAACAGAATGATCTTTAAAACGATCTTCATATTGTTGCCGATTGCAGCTGAAACTGATTTCTAATAATAGTTTAAAAGTTTTTCCTGAGCCACATAGCACGCTCTGACAGCAACAAACCTGGAGATTTAAGAAAAGACTCAATAAATTAACTTAAAGACAAAATATAAGAAGTTAAATTATAAACTTGAGTTCATCGCAACTTTTTACAGTCAATGACTACAACGCAAAACTTTTGTCCCTCCCACAAAAATAGGCTGAACCGTTCAAAAAAGTTAACGTCTCGAGTAAGTATCCACAAGTTACTAAAGCTACTAAACCTGACAGCAACTACGACTCAGAAAAAAAGCTAGTATCCCGCAAAATATGCTAATCTAATTTGTAGTAAGACATGCCCCTCCACGCCATCTTCTTTCGGGCTGGTCTGTGGATACAGAGCATGCGCCGAGGGAAAAAAAAGCACGCAACAGCTGACATTTACTTTCGGGGATGACTGGACAAATGGGAAAAATCGGGGGTTTCTGAGTTGGTTCATGCGTGTCTATGCCCGCTGTCGTTTGCTTTTATGGGGGAAAATAAGTCCAGAATAGATTCATGTCTAAGAAAAGCAATAACAAAATTAGGCATTTCAGAGAAACTGATTTTAACAAAATCCCCTTTGATTATTGTTTAATATAAGAGGTAAAACATAAATGGGACAATCAATCAGTCAAGTGACAAAAAACCTTGTGAAAGAATTATCAATATCTAAATAATAAAAAGTAGGCTAAAGCATATAGGCATATACAGGAGTGAAATTATAAAACATGTGCACACACACACACGCACGCACGCACGCACGCACACACACACACAATCACAAAAAAAATGACATAAAAGAAAAGTACAATTATTTACTAAGGCCTTTCTGGTGAAAATGAAAATTTTAGAGATGCATGATTTATAAAAGTGCAGAAGTGTGGAGTTATTGTTTTTATAAGTTATTGTATAACGATGGTTTGTTCTGTAGACTATCGAAAAAAAAAATATAGCTTAAAGAAGCTAATAATTTTGACCTTAAAATGGCTTTTTAAAAGTTTAAAACTGCATTTATTTTAGCTGAAATAAAACAAATAAGACTTTCTCCAGAAGAAAAAATATTATCAGACATACTGTGAAAATTTCCTTGCTCTGTTAAATATTTGCTCTGGAAATATTTAAAAAAGAAAAAGAAATTCAAAGGGGGGCTAATAATTCTGACTTCAACTGTATATATATATATATATATATATATATATATATATATATATATATATATATATATATATATATATATATCCCCATGTTTGTGTGGGTTTCTTCAGGGTGCTCCAGTTTCCCCACAAGTCCAAAAACATGTGGTATAGGTGAATTGGGTAAGCTAAACCGTCCGTATAGTGTATTTGTGTGTGAATGAGTGTGTAGCATGAGGAGAAGCACTGTAGCATCGAGAGCAACACCGAGTAAGTACATTTAGACCTGTTTTCAGTTGCTGTGTTTGGTTAGAGAACGCTTAGACTTGTTTCAGCTGGTTGTGTATTGGTTGTTGGACATTTAAAATTGTTTTCAGCTATCTGTGTTTAGTGTTTGGTTAGAGAACAGTTAGACTTGTTTCAGCTGGTTGTGTATTGGTTGTTGGACATTTAAAATTGTTTTTCAGCTATCTGTGTTTAGTACTAGCAAGTTTTAGCCACTGTTTCCTTTTGTTTACTGTAAGAGCTTGCGTGCAGAGCCGGAGGTTTTTTCGCGCGCCCCCGCGGCCGCAGTTTCGGGTGTTTTTACTCTCGAGGCGTGTCCACCTGAGCTCAATCAGCAAAGCGCTCGGGGTGTATATAAGCGACTAGTCTCACCGCGGCAGCGGTCGCGGCAGCCTCGTGTGAAGACCGGCGAGGGTAAAGACCATCGACTCTACCTGTGCGACTCCACCGAGCAAAGACACCGACAAAGCACTTGAGTACTTCTTACTTTATTTTTTTTCCCTTTTCTCTGCACTCATTATTGTTTTGCTTGCACTTTATTATGTGTTTACTAATTCCTGTTGTTACTAATACTCGCAGAGCACGGGAGGTACGCTGCAGGCGCAACCCTCACAACCTTCGATCAATTCATGTATCCTCTATTTCACAACTCTCTCTCTCTGTGGGCCTCTGGAATTGTCAATCTGCTGTTAACAAAGCAGATTTTATTACCTCCATAGCCACTCATTCTGACTTTAGTCTCATGGCTCTAACTGAAACCTGGCTGAGACCGGAGGACACTGCTACACATGCAGCTCTTTCTACTAATTTCTCTCTTTCCCACACCCCTCGTCAGACAGGGAGAGGGGGTGGGACTGGACTACTGATTTCCAAGGAATGGAAATTCACTCAGAGACCGTCCCTGCCAAAAATCAGCTCTTTTGAATTCCATGCAGTCACCATTATCCACCCCTTTCGCATAAATGTGGTTGTCATCTACCGCCCACCGGGTACATTAGGTCACTTCTTGGATGAACTGGATGTTCTTCTCTCATCTTTTTCTGATTATGACACTCCCTTGTTGGTGCTAGGTGACTTCAACATCCACATAGAAAGACCTCAAGCTGCTGACTTCCAGACTCTGCTTGCATCTTTCGACCTCAAAAGAGCACCTACTTCTGCTACTCACAATTCAGGTAATCAACTAGACCTTATTTACACTCGACAATGCCTCGCTGACCAAACACTAGTAACTCCACTACAAACATCGGATCATTTCCTTCTCTCTCTCAACATCCACATTACTCCTGAGCCGCCACACACTCCTACTCTAGTTGCCTTTCGCAGAAACCTACGCTCTCTCTCACCCAACAGACTATCCACCATTGTTTCTAACTCTCTTCCTCCATCTTGCAAACTCTCTGCACTTTATACGAACAGTGCAACTGATACACTCTGCTCCACGCTAACATCATGTCTAGACAGACTATGCCCTCTGACATCCAGACCAACCCGAGCCAGTCCTCCTGCACCCTGGCTCTCTGATGTTCTCCGTGAGCATCGCTCAAAACTTCGGGCTGCTGAGAGAAGCTGGCGAAAAACAAAAAATCCTGAACAGCTCATAACATACCAAACTCTTCTGTCTTCTTTCTCGACTGAGGTTACTTCTGCAAAGCAGACATACTTCCGTCAGAAAGTCAACAGTGCCACCAATCCTCGCTTGCTTTTTAAAACATTTTCATCCCTCCTTCACCCTCCTCCTCCACCCGCATCCTCCACACTCACTACTGATGACTTTGCTACATTCTTTATACCAAAACTGCAAAAATCAGTGCTCAATTTGCTGCACCTACAACAAACACGCAAGATACACCACCAACACCACACACGCTCACCTCTTTCTCCCAGCTCTCTGAGTCTGAGGTGTCCAATCTCGTGCTATCAAGCCATGCAACCACCTGTCCGCTAGATCCCATTCCCTCTCATCTCCTGCAAGCCATTTCTCCTGCAGTCATACCAACACTGACTCACATAATTAACACATCTCTTGACTCTGGTCTATTCCCTACTTCATTTAAGCAGGCTAGGGTAACCCCTCTGCTAAAGAAACCCAACCTGGATCAAACGCTACTTGAAAACTACCGACCGGTATCCCTGCTTCCATTCATGGCCAAGATTTTGGAGAAAGTAGTGTTCAATCAAGTCCTAGACTTTCTTACTCAAAACAACCTCATGGACAACAAGCAATCTGGTTTTAAGAAAGGCCACTCAACTGAGACTGCCCTGCTCTCGGTCGTGGAGGACCTCAGACTGGCTAAAGCAGACTCTAAATCATCTGTCCTCATCTTGCTGGATTTATCAGCTGCTTTTGACACTGTAAACCACCAGATCCTGCTATCTACGCTTGAGTCACTGGGCGTCACAGGCACTGTTATTCAATGGTTCAGTTCCTACCTCTCGGACAGGTCATTCAGGGTGTCGTGGAGGGGAGAGGTGTCCAACCTACAGCATCTATACACTGGGGTACCTCAGGGCTCTGTGCTTGGACCACTTCTCTTCTCTATCTACACGGCATCTTTAGGAACAGTCATCCAGAAACATGGTTTTTCCTACCACTGCTATGCTGATGACACCCAGCTATACCTCTCTTTCCACCCTGATGATCCCTCGGTTCCAGCTCGCATTTCAGCCTGCCTGTCAGACATTTCACTCTGGATGCAAGATCATCATCTCCAGCTTAACCTCATGAAAACGGAAATGCTTGAAGTCTCTGCCAACCCGACCCTTCACCATAACTTTTCAATCCAGATGGATGGAGCAACCATCACTGCATCCAAAATGGTAAAAAGCCTTGGAGTTACGATTGATGACCAACTGAACTTCTCTGACCACATTTCTAGAACTGCCCGATCTTGCAGATTCGCACTCTACAACATCAGAAAGGTCCGACCCTTCCTATCTGAACATACAGCTCAACTCATTGTTCAAGCTCTTGTCCTCTCCAAACTGGACTATTGCAACTCGCTGCTAGCCGGGCTACCAGCTAGTTCTATCAAACCTCTTCAGCTGCTTCAGAACGCAGCAGCACGAGTGGTCTTTGATGAACCCAAAAGAGCACATGTCACTCCGCTACTCACCCGTTTGCACTGGCTTCCAGTTGCTGCCCGCATCAAATTCAAAGCTCTGATGTTTGCTTACAAAGTGACCTCTAGCTGTGCTCCTTCGTATCTGCTCTCACTCCTGCAGATATATGTGCCCTCCAGAAACTTGCGTTCTGTGAATGAACGTCGCCTCGTTGTTCCATCCCAAAGAGGGAAGAAATCACTTTCCCGAACTCTCACATTCAATCTGCCCAGTTGGTGGAATGAACTCCCTAACTACATCAGAACAGCCGAGTCACTTGCTGTCTTCAAGAAACGACTAAAAACGCAACTGTTTAGTCTCCACTTTTCCTCCTAATCTGCAATTGCCTCTCTGGCTATACCACTAACTGAGCCCTCTTTCTCTCTCTCTCTCTCTCTCTCTCTCTCTCTCTCTCTCTCTCTCTCTCTCTCTCTATTAAAAAAAAAAAAAAAAAAAAAAAAAAAAAAAAAAATTCTACTAATGTTTTTGCTTCTTAGACTTTTACACGCCTGAAACTTGTCTATAGCGCTTGTTCACTGCTGCTCTTATAGTTGTGTAAATTGCTTCCTTGTCCTCATTTGTAAGTCGCTTTGGATAAAAGCGTCTGCTAAATGACTAAATGTAAATGTAAATGTAAATGTAAATGTATAGATGTTTCCCTGTGATGGGTTGCAGCTGGAAGGACATCAGCTGCCTCAAACATATGTTGGATAAGTTGGTGGTTCTTTCCACTGTGGCGACCCCAGATTAATAAAGGGGCTAAGCCGAAAAGAAAATGAATGAATGAATGGATATATACTGTACAGTTGAAGTCAGCATTATTAGCCCCTAGTTTATTTTTTCCCCCAATTTCTATTTAATGGAGAGCAGATTTTTTTCAGCACGTTTCTAAACATAATAGTTTTAATAACTCATTTCTAATAACTGATTTATTTTATCTTTGCCATGATGACAGTAAATAATATTTGACTAGATATTTTTCAAGACACTTCTATACAGCTTAAAGTGACATTTAAAGGCTTAACTAGGTTAATTAGGTTAATTAGGCAGGTTAGGGTAATTAGGCAAGTTATTGTATAATGACATTTTGTACTGTAGAATAGTGAAAAAAATAGCTTAAAGTGGCTAATAATTTTGACCTTAAAATGGTTTTCAAAAATATTATCAGACATACTGTGAAAATGACCTTGCTCTGTTAAACATAATGTGGGAAATATTTAAAAATGAAATAAAATTCAAAGGAGGGCTAATAATTCGACTTCAGCTGTATATATATATATATATATATATATATATATATAAGCATCACACAAGTAGCAGTGTGATGTGGCTGTATATCAGCACACTGGTGTATGGCTGTATATTGGCACACCAGTGGCTATATACAGCCACCTCGCACTGCTACGAGTGTGATATTGCGTTTATACAACAGTTCGAGGGCATAATCGTGTGTAAAAAAAACATGCATGAAGAGTCTCAAAACCCTTTTTTAAGAGGAACTTCTTCTCCCATTCTTTCAGATATGTAGCTGATGTCAGAACAGCAGAAACCTGTATGTCTATGATATTAAGATGAAGGGTGTAGGAGTCAAAAAAGCTTAATGAGACTATCATAGCGGTGTGACTACATTGCACCTTTTGCGCATTAGTTGACACCCACAAAGCACACATTTTACCCATGTAATGCACTTTTATCCAAATATTATATACATTATACTGATATATGCACCTTTTGAAAGAATGTGTGTGAAGACATTTGTCACTTGTTTTTTTTTTCATCCTGTGCATCGTCATTGTTTTGGAATGATTTAAGTTTATATTGCTGTTCCAAGGTTAATATTAATAGTTTTCTGAAAACAAAAACAAGTCATTAAAAGCCAATGTGAACTTTTTTATACTTGCTGGGAAATTTTACTTTCACAAATAGAGTTTCCTTTAAAAAGTCCAATCTTTATAGACTTCCTATGTGAAATAGAACATTTTAATTAAAGCACTTAGATTAATTGAAAATAAGAAATGTGCTCTTTCTTGAGTAAATATGACTCATATTTTCATGCTACTTGAATATTTATTTTTTATTACATTATTTCTTTAAATTAGTTTTGCTCTTTATCTTGTGTATCTAATGTAAATATTGTGTAAAAGCACTGTTCTCTTTTACTGTATTATAAGTTGTATTATACAGTTTCTTGAAATTAATAAAAAAAACCTTTGACAATGAACATTTTTCAGGCTGTGCCTTTATTTATTTATTTTTTTATGTTTGCATGTATTATAGTTTTCCTTTATTTTATCATTATTTTATTTATAACTCTTTGTTTTTTATTTATAAATTTGCTCATAAATATTACACTACTTGCCTAGAAAAATACCATATTTACAATTATTTATGAAATGATAGTCCAGTGTTGCAGCGGGTAGCATGATCGCCTCACAGCAAGAAGGTCGCTGGTTCAAGCCTCGGCTGGCTCAGTTGGCATTTTTGTGTGGAGTTTGCATGTTCTTCTCGTGTTGGCGTGAGTTTTTATTGGGTGCTCCGTAGTTTTCATTTCCTGACTTCAACTTGTGGCAGCTGATATTAACAGGTGGAGTTTAGTGGAATTCTTCACTTGTCAATCATTCTCCAGTCCTCTATTGGCCACACCCATACACGCATCCTCTTTTTCTATGAATTCTCTGAACACCATTAAAATTCTAAGCTTTTTTCAACTGCACATATTCTGTGTTCAGTTTTAACTTATTTCTGCTGACAGGAAGTTTAGCTGCAAAGCTTAAGTTTTAGCCAATCAGGCCTGTGCATCTCCATCAGCTCCATCTACTTCTGCAAAAAATGCTTCATTAGTATGCAAAGCATATCACATTCATACAGAAGTTCAGTTGATATATGACCTTTAAGCAAGACAAATACAATTGTTTTATGAAAAAGAAAAAGAGACAAAAAATATATTTTTAAAAATTCTTTTTAAAACACTACCTGTTATGATGAGTGTGAACAAAAGTAGTAAAATTTCCAAATGCAGCTTGATTTAAGCAAAGGATGGTCATAACAGGCGAAGACAGAAAAACGTGGTTACTTTCATAACCCTTGTTACCCGAAGGAGGTAATGAAGACATTATGTTGAAAACATTATGAGGAAGCGGCAGATGACCAATCACTCTGAAGAGTAAGAAAACAGGCCTTTCTTCAGGGAACGAGGGTTACGACAGCAACTGAGACATTCACTCTCAGGTCAGAAACGGCAGCATTATGTTAAAAACATTATGGGGAAACGCGTGGAAGGCGCCACAGTAGCTGTTACACATAGCGTCTAGACACATAGAGTCACATAGACCATACACATAGAGTCTGTTACACATAGCTGAATCAGTTACAACCAGGAATGAGGGCTGCTTTATGTTACAAATAACTACTAGCAAAACATAACATCTAAGGTTTCTAAAATACACACTGATGTCTATGGAGATGGCAATAATAATACCTTTTAAATATAACTAGATTTAGCTTTATGCTATATGCCAAATGTACGCAACATCGGTTGTCTTTGTATAACAATGTCAAGTGTATTGTCCCTGCTAAATAAGCAAATAAAAAAGAATAAATACAAATTTGGTGAGGAGCTTGCCAAGCAAATAGTGTTTTCGCACGTCACCAAGGGAGCAACATTCCAATGTCCCCTTATATCACCAGAATCTGGGAATAGAATTTTCAAGGGGGGGTCGAAAATGCTTTGAACCTAGTAATATGCTAGGATTTTTTTAGTATACGACAGCTCAGTCTTGAAGTGGGAGGGCGCTGCGGAGGCCACTGTCTAGCCGAATGGGGCTGAGGATTTGGAGATGTGTTATCGCGTTCAGTGGCAGATGTGATCTGCAGAGTGTCTTTTAATGGGTCTGGTGGGCACTCAACTTAGTAACCATGGCATTACTTAGTTATTAATAAATCCTTTTCACATGACTCCACGTAGTGTATCTTCCAACACAGGCTCATTATGAAAAGTAGCCCTATAGATGTTTCTGGAGACCGTGAATTATGTAGCCAGAGGTACGTATGGCTCATTTTTAAACAAACGCTGCAGGGTGGTATGACGCCATTCCTTTTCACGCTTAGCTGAGCGCTTACCTTCGTATGGACTGCTTTCCTGCTGTAGCCAGTTTGTCCCCTAGCTTGCCATGTACGTTGGCAGACTTGAGACGCAGATAGGAATTGACCATGACGACGAGGTTTGAGTCCGGTGGAGATAAATAAAATCAATAAAGTTGGTTGGGTTTAGGGAAGGAGGAGGGTGGGTCAGTCAGTCAAACAGTCAGTCAAACAGTCAGTTGACAGCGGCCTCTGGTGGGTTTACGCGAGAAAAGCAGACACGAATAGCACAAATGAGAGAAATTGGAGATCTCAAAAAGCATACACAGCGGCCTCTCGTGGATTCGAGAAAACAAAAACTGCAAAAAAAACTTACACCCCGGGACATATTTCACGATCTCCAGAAACGTCTATAGGGCTACATTTTCAGAATGGTATCTTTACTTCCCCTACACTCAACTCCCCATAGAGAACTCACCCAGTCAGCTGTATATTTACTACAGATATGGTTAGATGATGACTACGGCTGTTTTCTGTTGACTGCATTCAGGGTAAGAAGTCAGACTGTCATGGTTGCAGGTTTGTGCGCTTTCCGGAGTATCTGTTTTGTCACATGGGTTTGTGTTGTTTGTTTTTCCATGTGTATTTGTTTGGTCACGTGTTATGACGGCACTCAGCTGTTTGATTGATCACCAGCTGAGGTCATATATATATATATATATATATATATATATATATATATATATATATGTATATATATATATATATAGTGTATATATATATATGTATATGTGTATATATATATGTATATGTATATATATATATATATATATATATATATATATATATGTATATGTGTATATATATGTGTATGTGTATGTGTATATATATATATATGTGTATGTGTATGTGTATGTGTATATATATATATATATATATATATATATATATATATATATATGTGTGTATATATATATATATATATATATATATATATATATATATATATATATATATATATATGTGTGTGTGTGTGTATATATATATATATATATATATATATATATATATATATATAATATATATATATATATATATATATATATATATATATATATATATACACACATATACATATATATATACATATTACTCATATACATATATACACATATATATATATGTGTGTATATATGTGTGTATAGCTGTTTGATTGATCACCAGCTGAGGTTCATTATTGTGCCTATATCTGGGCTACGTTTCTATGTCTCTTTGTCAGTTCGTTGTGTTTGCTTATGTGTATCTGTGTTGTGCTCAGGACTAGAAGAGGGACTGCTGGTCTTCGTTTCGTCCTTCTGTTCCTGCCCCAGTGTTCCAGTGTCCTCACCCTCTTTTTGTAGCCCTGTTGGCTTATTTTCACTGTGACCATTAAAATCTCACTTGCATTTTGGATCCATCTCTGTACTCTTATTTTACACGTGACACAGACACCAAAATAAAAAAACCTACAGGTCAGCCAGACTTTAGCTTGAACAGAGAAAATGGGACTTTAAACTGAGTGTATTGGTTTGTGCTGCTGTCTTCTCTGCAGATGAAGTCGGTTTGTATTTGTCAGTATTTGTCAAATAAAGATTTCAGATGTTTACAGGGGTGCTGAACATTTTATTTTTATGTCAAATTTATTTTTAATACTTTTTTGTGTCCTGAAGAATAAGTGATTAATAAAACTGGGTTGTTTACAGTGGACAGCTGATTCACCAACACATTATTTACATTCTACTGCTCAGTTCTCTGACCTTTTTTTCTATACAGTATATGGGTGTTTTAATATTATTTTAGGTCTATTTAATATTCAAATGACATGAAATACAATAAACAAAATTGTATGTGACTCCTAATAATCAAACAAAATGATTCTAAAAACTTTTTTTAAGATCTACAGTAACTTTGCAGTGGATAGATGGACCTAAGTGTTGTTAGAAAGTAGAATTAAAGTATTTACCCTGTATTTTCAATTGCAAAAATAAAACAAAGAAGAATGTAATGTAGTTTCGGGGTCTGTATGTTCTCAGAAGATAACATTAGCCTAAATTATATTTTGTATGTGTTTTTTTAAAGGAGGTAAATCAAGGTGTAGGTTATATGGTGTGTTGTTAATTGCAGAGCTTCTCTATTTTAAAAAGTAGAACATAAAACCCTGAAGTTCTGAAAGAGATCAAGCCTCAGCAAATATCAGGATAGGTAACTCAAAAGTAATGTAACACATTAACATAAAAGGTAACTAAGTAACACACCTACTTACTTTTTTAGGGATTAACTCAACATTGCAATGCATTACTTTCGAAAATAACTTTCCCCAGCATTCCTGATTAGCTATTTTCCTGTAAAATCCTCCTGCCTAGTTATAATAAGGTAGTTTGCACTGTATAATCATGCTGTATCTTTATGTTTATCTTTACATTTATATTTCACACTGATAGGACAATGCAATGAAATAAGAATATTCGGGAACATCACAAACACAAAAGCAGAAGCGCACTGTAGGATTTTTTGATAAGGTATAAGATGAACTGATAGATGCAGCTATAATTTTGTGCTATGGTGGAAAATTCTGACTGTTTAGGACAAATTGATATAACACTAGTACGGAAATATGCAGAAACACTAAGACTAAATAAGACAAGACTTTGACAGGAGGTGCTTAGGGGTATTTTTTCACACATCACTTTCATATCTATTTCAGCCAGGGCCCATTTCTCTGTTTGCCACAACTGATCTCCGGCTTCACAACTGAAATCTTCCATTTTATAAATTTGCTCTGATGCTCAAACTGCTGAAGAAAATGATTCACTTGATGGTCTACAGTTTGACCCTATTGCACCTGTTTGGTAAGTTATACATTTGTACAGTGGTGTTGAAATCAGCGAAGTTCTTTGAAAAAGTCAACTTCAGGCAAGTGTGCATTAGTTACATTTTCTTAAAGATATTATCAAACTATCATTATTTTTATTCTCCAGGTGAGTCTGGTGCTGTTATAGTGCAGACAGTGTCAGTGGTGGATGGAGATTCGATCACTTTAGAAATACAAAGAAACAGGGACATCGAGTGGAAGTTTGGACCTCAGAAGATTCTTATAGCTGAGATCAGCAGTGGTCCGTTTAAAATCACATTGCATGAAGACGCTCTTGATGGGAGTTTCAGAGGCAGACTGAAGCTGGATCAGACTGGATCTCTGACCATTAACAACATCAGAACAACAGACTCTGGAGATTATAACGTATTCGACACCAACACAGAAATGCTACTCAACACATTCAAGCTGACTGTGCAAGGTGAGAACACCCTGTCTGATATATATATTCACATTTAAATACTGTAAATCAGGGTTGGAATAAGTCTAAATGACTCAAACCCACTAAGGGCATGTTTACACATCCTCCGAAGTAAAAACTATATGAAAGCGTCAGTCCAAACTGTAGTGCTTAAAACTTGCCAATTTGATAGGCCATTTAAATTGATACAACTGATGGACACTTCATGATCCATTGAGCAATACATGACGATGTCTTTTGTAAAAGTCTTGAAGTCCATCATTGGTCTAATACACTGTGTTTAATTCAAAATAACTCATCCCTATGCTCTGATCCCTTCAGAGGGATCTTGGGGAGGGATTAGGGCAGAGGGATGAGTACTTCCGAATGGAACCCAGTGCAATCACACTGGTGTGATTAGGACGTTTAGAGCGCACAGCATCAATTTCTCAATTCAAATCTGACAACATGCACTGAGACATATACACAGATGCACGATGCAAGTCAAAAAATTGCAATTTATCAGTGTTTACAAACAAATAACATTAATTTTAGGTTTCATACATTTAAATACAAGTAACTACTAGCGAAACATAACATCTAAGGTTTCTAAAATACATACTGAAGTCTATGGAGATGGCAATAATAATACCTTTTAAATATAACTAGATGATGTGCTTTATTCACATAATATACAAACTGTTTATATTACTAGAATATTTACCCCATTAATCTTCCAGTTAAACAGCCACTTTTAAAGTTTAGAAGAAAATTATGGATTAACATAATGTAAAACCAACAGCTCTGACCGCTTCAGCAGTGTAGACCAAACATGGCCGGTCTTGTCACTCAGTTAGTCACTTAAAATTTAAAATTAAACTTCTAATCATCTACACAAATAAACTTCTCCCAGCTTTCCCTTCATTTAAATCTGCTTAATCTAACTATACCCTTAATGTACATACTATATTTGGGGAATAAATGTGATCCTTTGAGCAGAAAAATTGCTTTTTACCCGCTTCTTGGTCTCATTGTACCTTCTTTTGTTAACCCTCATCAAAGTTGATCAGGCCAGAGAGTGTATTCTTTATTTAAATCAAATTTATTTGTAATTTTTTTCTAGTTAGTTGGAGTAAATTCTACAAAAAAAATAATAATCAAAGATTTTAACACTGCTAACAGTTTAACACTTCATCCCTCAGAAGATGGCCTCCCTAGTGGCGCTGTGATCCTTTTGGCTCTGACTGCTGTGGTGGGCGTGGCAGCAGTGGCTATACTAGTTTACGAGTTCAGATCCAGAAGTCTTCAAAAGAAGAGGCATGTGCAAAAACAAGCAGACAGCAGCCCTATTCAACTGTAGATGTTCTTGAATGATTCCAGGCATTGGGGTAAACATCATATAGCGAACTCATTCACAGTTTACAGATTATTTTTCTTGATACCACTTGAGGTAACCTTAACCCTTGACGTAAAAGACTAACCAAATGACTAATGTTGAAGTGCAGTAAATATTAAAACTTTTTGTTAGAAACCAGTTTGTTTCATATTAATATTTTACAATTATTTTATTTTGTTATGGGTTTTTTAAGTGTGTAGCTTAACCAAAAAAAAAAAATGTAATTATAAAACATCATAAATTGGGAACCATTCGTCACTGACTTAATTATCTCAACTGATTAGAATCTGTGAATCAAGCCAAACAAACAACAATAAAAATATCTCAAATTTTATTGTCATTATTTTCTGCTCTTTTGCCATTTTTGCAAAAACTGCTTTGTGAACTAGTCCTAGACTTTTTGTCCAATCTGGACCAAACTAGTGCTAAAATATTTGGTGCATTCCAAATGCAATATTTCACCCTCTGAAGGGCACTTCAAAGTGAAAACAAAAATAACTTCCATATTGAAGTGTCGTTCCAAACTGAATTGCCTAGAACTGGCCACTTTAAAGGGCCCTTCTATATGACGGATTTTGAAGGGTGCACTTCAGGCATCCATGATCCTTTATGTTGAGAATTTTTATTTATTTCTATTTGTACAACAGTGAACATACTGAGGTGGGGCAATGAAACTGAAACACTGGTCATTTTAGAGCTGAAGGTTTCATGGCTAAATTTGAGCAGCCTGGTGATCAATCTTCATTGATTGCACGTTCCACCAGTAAGAGCAGATTGTGAAGGTTTAATTAGCAGAGTAACAGCACAGTTTTGCTTCAAATATTGCAATGCACACAACATTATGTGTGACATATCAGATTTCAAAAGAAAACAAACTGTTGACGTATGCCTAGCTGGCACATCTGTGACCAAGGCAGCAAGCCTTTGTGATTGTCAAGAGCCACAATATCCAGGTGAATGTCACTATACCAAGAGAAAAGAGAAAGAAAAAGCTGTCTGAAAGTGTTGTCTGGGTGTTAACCCAGATTGTATCCAAAACACATAAAAGAACAGCTGCCCAACTCACTGCAGAATTAAATGTGCACCTCAACTCTCCTGTTTCCACCAAAACTGTTCACCGGGAGCTCGACAGGGTCAATATACATGGCTGATGCGCATCAGTTTCAATGGTGCCAGCAGTGACAATCTTGGGCCGTGGACAATGTGAAACATGTATTGTTCTCTGATGAGACCACCTTCACAGTGTTTCCCACATTCATTAGAGTTACGATGTGGAGAAGCCCCAAAGGAGCGTACCAACCGAAACTGTTGCATGCTCAGAGTGAAGCAAGGGGGTGGATGAGTGATGGTTTGGGCTGCAATATCATAGCATGTGTGATAGATGGGTGGATACTGCCAAGGACGACCGAACCATACTGGAGAACCACATGCACCCAGTGGTTCAAACATTGAATCCTGAAGGCGGCACTGCGTATCAGGATGATAGTGCACCAGTACACACAGCAAGACTGGTGACTGAGTAGTTTGATGAACATGAAAGTGAAGTTGAACATCGGCTTGCACAGTCACCAGATCTGAATATTATTGAGCCACTTTGGGGTGTTTTGGAGGAGCGAGTCAGGGAACGTTTTCCTCCAGCAGTATCACGTAGAGTCCTAGCCACTATTCTAAGAAAAGAATGGCTCAGCCACTGCGCAGGACTTGTATCATTTCAAAGAATTGATGCTGTATAGGCTGCAAAAGGAGGCCCTACAAAATACTAATGAGTTAGTTCTCTAAAACCAGGCGTTTCGGTTTCATTGTCCAACCCAGATACAACAGCAATGACAGAAACTCTAGTAAAATGACATGTACTTTAGTAAAATAAAAGAAAATATAAAGACATGACAAATCCATTTTCAAATTTAGGTGCAAATAGAACCAAATTACTTCAAAAATAAGTTTAAAGCGTCAAAATAATGTATTTTTCTGTTTTATTATTTGGTGTTTTTATGTATAAAGGTTGTGATTCATTTCAATCTTAAAATGAGCAAAAAGCAGGGACAAACCTTGACAACCAAGTTTAGGTTTTCAATTCCTTTATATGCTTTCTTAGTCAAATTTTTAGACTATACAGTATGTGTGGGGATGTTTTAGTGTAAACTGAATTTTAAATGTCTGCTTTTAAAAAATAAACTGTACCATTTTAATGTATTTGTATTTTATCTTAGACAAGACTTGTGTTATTAATTTAATGTCATGTGCTCTTAATGTTATTATTAAATTAATATTAATAATTACTAAGAATTTACTACATGTCTCTCTCTTTTGCTGTGAAGGTGACATCCAAGATATCTTTTATTCAATTGCATAGGCATTCAATTGTTATTTGTTACATTATTAAATAAACTTGCTTTCATTTTAATTCTTGTGCCTCATACTTTACTTTGGGGGAAAACATAAGGTTTGCAAATACAATAATTCAGCTCTGCTTTGGGTTCATTTTACAACTTTAGACTGTCAGTCAGCACATAACAGCTTTGCAAGTTTGCATGTGTTAACTGGAAATAAAAGATGCACAATAATAGATATTTTTAAAAAGACTTTATTATTGTCTCTGAAAACATTTTTAAGTTAGCGCACACTTTATTTACATCAAGAAAACCAATTCTAAAGATGGTACCTGGCCATTAAAAATAAAGTAAAATAAACCATTGATGGAAAGAAACCTGTTTAAAGCGGTCATATCTTAATAGATGTGGCTGTGTTTGTTAAAACAGCATTCTGGGAAGCTGCTGACCTCTAGATCATAACAGCACTGAGGGTAAAATTAGTCAAAAGGAAAACTGAGCACACTCACAAAAATAAATATGCGCACACACCTCAAAATATATTCATGCTAATCTTCTTCTGGTCTGCATGCAGCAAAACTATATTCATGCATATTTAGTTTCAACATAGAAGCTCTTAGCGATGCTGATGTGTGCATCAAATTCTGACTCTCTATATAAATGTCGCAGAAATTGAGATTTAATTAACATTTAGCGCACTCTAAAAATGCTGGGTGTCATAACACAACATTGGGTCAAATATATGGGTTAAATATATTGGGTTAAACAGTGTCATTTTTATTTTTTTATTGCAATTACAACACACAAACCTACAGCATAAATGATCTCATACGTTTATATCTTGTAGTCAACAACTTACAAAAGAAAAAACTAAATAGCAAGGAAAATAAAGACAAATAAAAATAACAACATGTGTGCTGTCCACATACATAAATAAAATAAAATATAAAAAATTGCTTAAATAAAATTGTTTTAAAATAAAATAAAAAAAAAATAGTAATAAGTTGAGCCACCTATTACAAAACATGGTCGCCATTTTTCACCAACAGTACATATCTTCTATTTTCTCATCAGGTATATCCCTGCTATTTTCTTTTTTGAAATAAGACATAAAAAGGTTCCAAGCATCTTCAAAAACCTCTTCTTTAATAGTATATGTAATAGTAAATTATCTTTAATAATATATGTAATTATCTCTAGTGACATATTTACTGCGATCTCCTTAAACCACCTCTCTACACTTGGAGCCTCCAAATTTTTCCAATAAAGTGCTAGAAATTGTTTAGCTTAACAAATATATATATATATATTCTCTTCTCAAATAATGTAATATATAACTTTTTGGTTCAAGAGGGATAGTGACATTCATTATTTTATTATGCACTCCTTTCCAGAAAATCAGGATCTCTTTACACTGCCACACAATGAAAGAGCGTTCCTTTACCTGAATGCCATTTAGGAGTGATCAACGATATTGTCATTGAATTTTAGTAACAGTGGGGTTATATAAACCCGCATTAGCCAGTTATGTGTTCATTTCAATCTTACTGTGTTCAGAGTTTGTGTCTGAGCCTCTCTACAGGCTTTCTAAATGAAAGTTCCTGATTGAGATCTTTTTTCCATGCTTCTGACAGAGTTTGCAGATTCCTGAGATCCTTCAACACATGTTATATTGTAAAATGTGTAACTTAACAATAAAGTGTCTGGGTTGTCTATATTTGACCCAGCGTTGTGTGGTGAACAGACAGAAAGTCACTGGTGGAGCATCAACTATACTTTTGCTTAATTCACTGATATGTGAAAACTTTATAACTGAAATACAAATAATTTAACACGCACATTTTATTAAATCACACTTCACGATATAGCAAACCTATTTAATGAACATTTCAACTAGTAATTTAAAGGGACATTTCACCCAAAAATGACAATTCTGTCATCATTTACTCTGCCTTCACTTGTCACACATCTGTTAGATTTATTTCTTCTGTTGAAAACAAAAGACATTTTGAAGAAATGTTGGATATCTCTATCAGCTTTTCCTATAATGGAAGTCAATGTTTTCAGCTTTCCAACATTTTTCATGGACAAAGGGAAATCAATAAAGGTTTGTGACCACTTGAGGATGAGTAAATGTGAATTTTTGTGGGGTAAACGGTCTCTTCAATAGCCATCCATGTAATGTAACACATATCAAACATTGAGATCACAGCCAAAGTTGTTTACAACCCAAAAAAAGAACAGACCTTTAAGGCCCTCTGCTGAATAAATAGTCAAAACACTTTTTCTCAAACTTACAAACCTGCCAATAGCTGCACTCGCATCCTACGGTATTGACCAATGATTGCACATCAATAACATGCACAGGTTTAACTACACTGCAAAAAAAGGCTTTTCTTACTTAAGATTTTTTGCCTTATTTCTAGATTTCTTTCTTATTTCTATCTAAAAACAAACAAACAAAAAAATCCCCAAAATGTTTTTTCCACTGTATCAAATCTAAAGTTTTCAAAGCGATTATGAATTTTCAGGAAGGTCTGTTTAACTCACAAATTACTCAGGATTTCTAGATCTGTATTTTAACTGATTCATTCAGTGCGTTTCTGCTGTCATCTGGAAAAAAAATCTGACAAAAAGGGAGAAGATCTTCATCTATTCTGTAGTTACCTACATTAATGTAGTACATTATCAATATCACTTCTGATAGAGACAAGTAACCTTGTCACAGTTGTGTCCTTAATTATTGTTTTTACTGGACTCAATTTAGTCAGGGAATTTGTACTTTTACTCAAGTGTTTGATTATTAAATTTCATCCACACTGCTAATATATGAGAGCAGAGCACACAACCAGAAGTTGCACAGATACATTTAACAATTCATAAATGATCTTTTAAAAATGATGCAAATTTCTTACCATAAATATATTAAAATAATTTGTAATATGTGTTACTAAGAATTTAATTTTAAAGATGATTTTTCTCAATATTTCAGATTTCAGATTAATTTTTAAATACTTGAATATCTGACTAATATTTTCCAACAAACCATACATCAATGCAATGTTTATTCAGCTTTCAGATAATTCATCCCAGGTTTTTGTTTTTAAATAGGCGTTTAATGACTGGTTTTGTTGTCCAGGGTCCGTATTTATCAAGCTTCTGTGAATTACTCATAATCAGATGTACTTTAAGTGAAGTGTAGTAAATATTAAGCATCAGTTTTAAAGGTGACTTAGATATTGCTTAATAATATTAGCAAGTTTGGCATGTTGTCCTTGGAGAGAACCCTGAGCTCGGAGATAATTGAGCACAGGGCTGCCTGGTCGAAAAGCATGTAAGGGGGTACGTGATCAGGTAGTTCTCGAGAGTTCCCCCTGGTAAAAGAGGGAAGATGGGGTGGATGCGGGATTCTTTGAAAAATTAAGATAAGTGAGTAATGATAGACGGGCTACTTACAGTGAGTGTGGATTAATCTGATTGGCTTACTAATGATTGGATGGGAGACCAGCTTTAAATGTGCAACTTCACTTCGCTGTGCCACAACTGTGATTTTGGATAATGACATAGAAATAGAAAAATCTAAAATAGCCAAATATAAATTATTAAAAACAAAACAACTGTTATTTATCTGGTGCACTAAAGCAACATGGACAACTACTGTAGCACAAGGCTGTACTTTTATATTCCGGCTTCCAGCAAATCACTGGAAAGAGCTGTTAGTATTTGTGGTGACAATCAAGCAGGGACACATAAAAAAAATAATCTGTTTCACAAGGTTCAGATTTTTTTCAAACTGCAAGTTAACTCACGTGTACCACTCATCTTACTCTCTTAGCGCATCACTATTCAGTCAACAAGATCACTGAAAAATATGCATTGTGCAGTTGTCTACTCTACAGCCCCAACACAAACCCTTACTACCAACTCCAAACCACTTGAGAGAGCGGACTAAATAACTGGAAGTGGAAGAGTCATTAGCTTTAAGAAATGTGATAACTTGCTTTTATACTTACTGTACGTGGTGCGAATTCATGAATTTACTTTCAAACTTAAGACTAAAATGGCACTTTGAGAAGCTTGATAAATACAGCCCCAGGGTCACAAATGTAGTGAGATCTTCCAGGCCCTGTTTAGATCCGTTAAGATGCAGATTGTCATTTCAAGGCTTTAGTTGAGCAAATATGTTAGAAAATTTGATTTTAGCACTTTTTAAAAAACCAATAATAGATTTGAGTATCATTTAAAAGTTAATTAGAGTTAAGTTACCCACCAGAAACGGTAACATTGACTTTCAAGCAAACGTTTTTCTTGTGTCTATTCCAGAGTTTTAGCTGATAAACTCCAGAGTGATATCTTCTGGTGTTTTTCACGGTCAGAGATGCGGTTTGATGGTGCAGCTCCAGCCTGCCTCTGAATCTCTCATCATCCCCGTATGAAGTCTTACTGACGTCTCCGTTCATTCCAGATGCTAGCGTCACACCTTCAAATGTCCACTGCAGTTGGTCATCTCGCTCTACATTAAAATTAGTGATCAAAATTAAGCTTTCTTCCGCCGTCACAGACACCGTGTTTGGATCAGAATAATCTGGAGAACAAACAGAGAAAGTTACTCATATTGAGAAAAAAATAAAGATATACTATCTCTTCGCATAGGACGGTGTGTCCTTCAGTATATCTCCTTTGTTTTCAAAAACGTAGACAAAACATGCGGTTAGTTTTTTTAAACCCACATGAGTCATGTAGATTTTAAAATACACATCGCTCCAAGCGGAGAACCATTGATTTTTCAAAATATTATAACATAACAAAGGCCCATTTACTGAAATTATGTAACCTTGCCAGTAAAGCTTCATGAAGCACTGCTTAGAAAGCAGCCATCACTATTTAGTAATATGAAGTAACATGACAGGCGGCTCAGTGGATAGGACGGTTGCCTCACAGAAAAAAAAAAAAAATTTAAATCACTGGTTTCTGTGTGGGGTTTACATGTTCTGGTTGGGTGCTCCATGTTGTATGTGTATGTGTATGTGTGTGTGTTAATGAGAGAGTGAATGGGTGTTTCTCAGCAGTGGTTTTGGTGTACTCTCAGTGATGGTTTTGCAGCTGGACGGCATTTGCCACATAAAACATATGCCAGAGTAATTGGTGGTTCATTCCACTGTGGCAACCACTGATAAATCTGTGACTAAGCCGAAGGAAAGTGAGTGAGTGAAGTAACGAGACTAAAGGCTAATTTCTTTACACATAATTAGACCTATAGATTAATTATCAATGAGCTGTTGGCTCCTAATAACATTCTTGTTTTTCAGGTTTTAAAACAAAATATTTCTTACATTGTAATCAGGATCATAAGATTGCTTGAATACCGTCATTACACTGCATGACTATTTAAACCCGGAAATGAAAATTTCTGCAATATGGACATTTCTTTGACATTATATAACATTGATAAACACAAGGCATCACTCTAAATTTAAATAAGTACCATACTTTTTGTCTATAATTGAGCTTTTAAGTGATTTGCATCATGAAAACTGCTATACAAATCAATTTGAATTTAACCTAATTTGCCAATGTTGTATTTTGATAGTAAAGTCCGTTAAGCTGGAGCACTCACCACACACAAAAATTCTGAATGTGCTGTGCGTGGACTTTTTGCTGCTGACGATGTGTAGTTTATAAGCTCCAGAGTGTTCGTTTCTCGCGTTTCTGATGGTCAGAGATCCAGTCTTCTCGTCCAGCAGCAGTTTGTTTCTGAATCTCTCGTCTTCAGTAAATGTGGTCTCTTTGGTTTCTCCATTCATTTGAGCTATGAGATTGTTTTCGTCTTCAAACATCCACAGGATCAGATCATCTCTTTGTAATTCAGCCTGAACATTCAGAGTGATGTTGTTTCCCTCCTTTTCTAATATCATCCTCGCTTAGAAACAAACAAACAAAAAAAAGTTGAAATTAGATCAAGTCACAATGGGAAACTAAATGTTGACTGTAAAAGACTGGAGGTAATAATACTGAACCACTGTGATGACAGACTTTGGGTAAAGCATTTTAGTATGACCAAAACAACATTTTAGATCCTTTACAATTTGGTTAGTCTGCTGGTTTGTCTATTATTGTGTCACTAAAATGCCATTTATCTTATCACATGATATGTTAAAACAAAATCTCATACATATTTGATGCATATACTGTGCGCATGCATGTTTCCATCATAGTTAATGTAAAATGTTTCCTATTGGAAAAAAAGTTTATCCTATTCAGTTGTCCACATACATTTATGGACATTTGCAAAATTCATGTGATTTTAGGATTTCCATTAGGTATGTTTCAGTTTTCATCCAGAGAGGAAGTCTGAACATGACTCACCTCTGACAAACATTGAGAAGTGTTTGTAGGAGGTCCCTTTGCTGCTGTTGATCTTTAGTGTATAAAGTCCAGCGTGATCGGGTCTGGTGTTCTTGATGGTCAGAGATCCAGTCTTGTCATCCACCATCAGTCTGTCTTTAAATCTCCCACCTCCAACATAATTTTTATCTCTGCCCCTTCGCTTCATTTCAGCTATAAGAGTGTTTTCTTCTTCGTACAGCCACTGTATCTCATCTTTTTTATCAATTTCAACATGAACCTTTAGCGTGACAGGGTTTCCCTCCATCACTGACACTTTCTCGACTTTGTTGAAAAAGCACACAAAAAAATTGATCGTCAGTCACTTGACAAAGGGGAAAAAAAAAAAATCTATTATAATACAGTTACAATTATCAAATTACTTTCTAAAAGCAAAATAATATTTTAAGTGCTTTCTGAATGAAAATAACGCCAAACAAAGCCAGAAGGGAACATTTATGCGGCACTAAAACAGACACACACATTACTTTTTTATTATTAACAAAAATCCCCCAAAAATATTGAGTCAGTTAATATTACAATGCACACATATTGTGATTCCATGATAATATTACATTACATGCTTGCATTTCAACGCATCAACATCACTAAAATACTCACAGTTTACCAGCACTTTGAAGGTCTTGTTTGTGGTCGCCCTGCTGCTGTTGCTGATCTGTAGTTTGTACAGTCCTGCGTGATACTCTTTGATATCTTTGATGGTCAGAGATCCAGTTTTCTTGTCAGAGATCAGTCTGTTTGTAAATATCGCATCAGGACCATCGAATGTCTTTTTCATTTCAGCTATCTTTATCTGACTATCATCCTCTCCAAACATCCACAGGATCAAATCGCCTTTCTGTATTTCAGTGTCAGGGTTTAAAGTGACAGAACTTCCCTCTGTCACTAAAATCCCATCCTCTTCATTTGTGACAGAAGCACATAGAAACAGAGAAATACAAATACAAATTTAATTCAGATGCTCTTTATCAAAACTGAACAAAAACAATGAATTGATTAAATTAGTTTGTGGCAGTTAAAAAAAAAATGCGGCAGTAAATATTTAATGGCTATTAAAAAAAAATAGTACCACTAAAGCGATTATGAAAACTCTTTAAAGACTGAGTTGAAAGATTCAATTTTACCCGTCACATAAGCATTAGGAATACACAAATAAAATGAAGTGGATCTGAAAAGCATGGGTGTAATTATTAAAAGTTTCAAATTTGACCTCTATAGGTTTATCAATAAATTATTTAAGAACAAGGAAAAACATTAATTATTGCACTCATGTGATAAAAAAATGAATGTTTTCTTTGCGGTTATAAGAGTTTTAAAACTAGGTATGTAAAAATGTGCTGTAAAATGTACTCGTCAATTTGCTTTGCATAAGGTTGAGGTCATCTAACAAAGGCAAATATTTATGCAATGTTATTTTTTCCACAAGATATTTTGAGCTGAACAGTTCTTACTAACATGTTTAATATTACTAAAAGGTAACAGTTATTACAGGGTTCTTGCACCATTTTAAAGTTAAAATTTTATGCTTTTTAAGACCTCAACAAATATAATTTAAGACCCAAAAATTTCATAATTTCTTTGGAATAGGCTACTCAATTAAATGTCCTCATTAGATTTAAATTAATTGTGCGTCATCACAGTATAAATAACCGACAGTACCTGTCTTTTGGGTGTCTGGCGGTGGAATGAAACTGTTATAGCTGACTGTGAGGTGGCGTCTGAACTAGAGCTGTAATCGGGCCATAAAAGTTAGGCTCGATAGGGCCTGAGCCAGACAAGTACATTTTGATTGACAGCTTTTAAAAAGCCCGAACCCGTTTATAGCTCGACATTATTGCACATGCACACAGCTCTTTTGCCTTTTTTCATGAATGAGTCGTTTATACGTGTTAACATTACTTATTCAGAACATAGCCTATAGGCCACATGGAAGTTGGAAGATTAAGACTCATGAAAATTTGGCTATGTATTTTTGTGGGGGAACATCATTGAATTCACTGTAAATGGCTTTCGTGCAGTCCTGCGCTCACTGAGCATTATTGACCTGGCTAATTTAGCATGTTTTGGGTATGGCTAAGATTGTTTGTTCATCTTCCACCAGTCAAGAACATTCATTTCATCTTCCCTGTCAGCTCGCTGTACATTGCCGTTTAGTGCTCTACTGTAATACGCAGTGTATGAGCGACCGCTGAAATACCTTGGTGGCTAGAATGACTGTTCATATTGAACTAGCAGCTGGCCTGACCGCAGTCAAAATTCATTCTTTTTGGCTTCTCCGTCATCATTTGTTTCACCTTTGCAGGGATGGATTTTAATGTTGTAACAAACGATTTGATTACTGTCGCGCTAATCGAAATGCATTACATGACTGTTCATTTACTGCCCAAGCCCACCCGGCCCGACCCTGTCTAAAATGATAGAAATTAAGTCTGAACCCATCCGTCGGGTTCGGAGAAATTATATCTTCAGCTCTAGTCTGAACTAGTAACATTGTTAGGTCTAGCTACAAACAATGCAGGGATTAACCTGGACCCGCTATGACTAGCTGTTGCAATGTAAGTTACCGCTGGTGTTTTCCTCCTTTCATGTGCGACTCGACGGCTTTGAGCCCCATGGTCTCTAACGAAAAAGTGTTTTTGCAGAATTTACACAATGCCTAATTGCCACGTCGTTAAATTTACACTTTCCCATCTTTGCATTTTGAACCTGACCTCGACAACTGCGTAATGTCAGCACGCAGGTGCAGATCGACGTAAGTGTCTGTAGCCGACCTACTGCAATAAGCTAATAAATCACGGAGACTGTCATTTCTCTCCTGTTTCACACATATTAAATTAATCAACTATTAGATAATTTTCGGTGGACCACTGTGCTTCCCTATCGTCATAGAGTGGAGGAACTATGACGTCAATTTGTGTGCAAAAACCCGGAAGCAAGTTAGCATTTTAGCAGTTCCGGTTGCCTCATCCCAAAGTCAATTGGTTTTTTTCAATGGGATTTTAGTAAAATCGCTTAAATAAGGTTCTTGGCTAACACAAACTCAAGATACTTTCATATTTTATTCTACGACATGAAACACATCATTTACATAACACTCTTGATTTTTTAAATGGGTTACGCTTCTTTAAAAAGATGGTTGCTATCTAGTTGCTAAATGGCACTACAGGCGGTGTCGGAGACATTATACGTCATCGAGCTGAACTGGTCTGGAGCGCAGCCCGCTTGTGTTGGGCATTTGGATTAGTCTTTTATTTAAGTATTTTCATGAATAGTATTTTATAGTTTGTAGTATTTTTCTAATTGGGAATTCATATTGTGTGTAGATAATGCCTTCACTTGTAAAGACTGTCAAGACAGATTCATTTGTTGATCCTTTATTTTAATTAAACAATATTATGAAGATACAGCTTATCAGTGCAGCCTGTCTCTTTCCTGCTCTCAGTAATGCAAATATGTGAATAAATGTGTAAAAATACATACATATTATCTGTCATTTTAACGTGATCAATACATTTTTTCAACGGGTTTTTTTCTTCATCTAAACACATTTATCTCTGTCATAACTGCAGTATTTACGCTACTCCCTAAAATGTATAGCAGATGTGATTGTATGGGCTGCTTTTCGCTGTACTTCGTGACAAAAAAAGAATACTGAATGTTGTTCTGTGTCCATGATGGAACTTGCAGGCATATAGACTTGTCCCTCACGCCTCATCTCTGTCGTCTAAGGTAAGCGAGCTGTATGCACATGAGCGATACACTTATTTAAATGTCTTTAAATGCCATCTGAGTTTTAATAGTCATATCAAAGCAGTTAGTAAATCAGCATACTATCATCCCAAAAACATTGCAAGAATTAGATGCTTTGTTTCCAGTGAGGACTTAGAGAAACTTGTTCATGCTTTTATCAGCAGCAGGGTGGATTACTGTAATGGCCTCCTCACTGGCCTTCCCAAAAAGACAGTCAGACAGTTGCAGCTCATCCAGAACGCTGCGGCCAGACTTCTGACCAGAACCAGGAAATAAGAGCACATCACACCTGTCCTCAGGTCTTTACACTGGCTCCCAGTTACATTCAGAATAGAGTTTAAAGTATTATTACTGGTCTATAAATCACTAAATGGCCTAGGACCTCAATACATTACAGATATGCTCACTGAATACAAACCTAACAGATCACTCAGATCTTTAGGATCAAATAGATTAGAAATCCCAAGAGTTCAGTCAAAGCAGGGTGAATCGGCTTTCAGCTACTACGCCCCTCGCTGCTGGAATCAGCTTCCAGAAATGATCAGATGTGCTCCAACATTAGGCACATTCAAATCAAGACTGAAAACACATCTGTTTAGCTGTGCCTATACTGAATGAGCACTGTGCTACGTCCGACAGATCGAACTACTATGTTTTTCTCTTCTTTTTAATTCTTTTATAACACATTTTATCAGCTTTTATTTATTTTATTTTATTTTTATTCTTACCATTTTTATGTTTGTTTTATTTCTCTTATAATTGTTTCTTTTATTCCTGTTTATGTAAAGCACTTTGAATTGCCACTGTGTATGAAATGTGCTATAGAAATAAACTTGCCTTGCCTTGCCTTGCCTTTAAATGTACATACAGTTTTAAAACTTTTACAACAACCGTAAAGCAAAACAAAACGTATTTCCCACGTAAAAACTATCCAAAAGGCACGTAGGTTTACGTGTATTTGCGTATTTATTTGTTTATAATATATAGCGTGGATTATAATATAATAAACCAAGAGAGTAAATCTGTCATGGACCTTATTTATAAAAATAAGCTTGAGAAGTTGTCAGAAGCAGGGTGGTGCTGACGTCACAGACGAGCGCCCTGAAAGCACTGTAGTCCGTTTATAGCCTAATGTTAGCTTTTCAGTTCTTGCGTTTGCATTTAGCACTTTTGGATCTTAAAAGTTGTATTTTTGTGTGAGGATTATCCGGCTGGACAAAACGTGTAAGTGTAATGAACTGTGTTTAAACACAGAGCTTACAGATCTTATTATTTTCAATCTTCAAAAAGCCTATGGGAAAATCCTATGGGGATTTTATCGACTGAACCAGTTTTATGCTAGCAGCCGATTCACCTACAAGGTGACATCATAGTTCCTCCACTCTATTAAGGACACCGGCTAAAAATTTTATACCCAACAGCCACTTTACGATAAATTTAAGACAATTGAAGATCTTAATTTCCAGGATTTAAATTTTTAAGACTTTTTAAGGACACGCGAGATTCAATGATTCAATGCATGTGATTGACTGTTTGCTCCTGATGTCCCATCTTAATGTGCACACACTTTAACAGAGTTAACAGAGAAAGTTGTCAATCACGGTCATGGTACAAATAAAGCCTGATTGTACTGGTTTGGTTTGGTTTAGTAAACCCCTAATCCTATAACTCTGAGCCCTGTTTACATTAATATGTTTTAGTTTTAAAACGCATAAGCTCTGCGACGGTTACGCCATACATCCACACTACGCTGGAGTTTTCGAGCGCCGAAAACAGAGTTTTTTGAAAATGCTAAAGAGGCCGTATTCATTCTAAAACACTGCTGCTCCGTGTGAGTGTGGATGTGGAAAAACGGAGACATCTGAAAACGGAGGCGGGGCTGCAGACATTCGCCTCTCTGATTGGGGCTTTTTCCTGAATATTAAGTAGCCTACACACAGTTCAGTCCTGCATCCTCTCCTTGTAAGTTCAGACTTCGCAAGTTTGAGATGGAAAACAAACTCCTGAGAACTGTGTGCATATTTATAACAAAACTGAGCCTAACATCACTGCTTCCTTTCATTTTCAATGTTTTAATAAGCAATAATGGCCATTATAAAAGTATAACGTACATCAAGTCTATACTTTATAGGAAATAAAGGCAAGCAATTGGTCAAATGTGCAGTTACTATTGTAAGAAAATATCATTAGTTGGTACATACTGTACATTCAATAACACCTTCGTTTCAAATGACACAATCTAATACTGTTAATATGAAATAAGCCTGCTGCTCCTGAGCAGATTTGAGCTACCAGAACTGTTGGTATAACAACAACTCTCAGATCAATTCAAATCATCAATAACCAGATCAAGCTAAATGAGTAATCCACATATGAAGAACGGACCCCTGAGTTTTCAACACTGACATTCATTTCATTTAAAGACTTGAGATACTCACGTATGAGAGTAAAAATGAAAGTTTGGTATGAGGTCCCCGTGTTGCTGATGATCTTCAGTTTATAGACTCCAACATATTTGCTTGTTGTGTTTGTTATTGTTATAGATCCAGTTGTAGCGTCCAGCCTCAGTTTGTCTCTGAATCTCCCATCAGCACCATCACCTGTGGAGATCTCTCTGGTATTGAATTCATTGATACGAGTCTCTTGAGGTCCAAACGTCCACAGTATCTGATCGTTTCTCTGAATTACAGCATCAGGCTTTAGAGTGACAGATTGTCCCTCCTTCACAGACATCATCCTTGCTTCATCTGTCACAGCAGCACATAAACATGGTCAAATGTGGATATTATGAATTAATCTTATTTAGCATTTGATTAAATGTTAAACTAAAACCAATGACCAATAATGCTACATGAACTGACTTGCTAGTAGAGATGAAGACATTCCAATTCTCCTGCTTTTACTGCTGAAATTTGAGTGTAATGCACTGCGTGAGCACTAATCTTCCTTTATATGGAAGTGCTCCGGTACTTAGACTGCTGATCTAGTGGATGATCAGTAACATAAAATGTGCAGCACACTGCTCTTTACTAATGTCAACAAAAGGCAGTGCAGTGCATCTTGCTTATGAGCCTTTAGGTATTGAAAGAAGACAATTAAAAATAAATGTATTTCCAATCTGACATGTAATGGGGAGAGAGGACGAAAAATGAGTTAAGCAGATGGAGGATTCAAACAGTTGATAATTGATTACGTCAAAACATGTTGCTGTGCCCTTTACGAGCTACGCCACTCAGACTGCTGTTAGTGGTGCTCTTTAGTTATAATGTCTCTGTTAATCAGAGATTGAAGGATGGGAATCATGTAAATAGTTTATTCCAACGAGGTGCGCTATTTGCAATTAGCCTAAATAGACACTCTGAAATTTTCCCCCCTTGCAGGGGCTCCAAGGGCGCACAGGCCCCTGGGTCCATTCCCATGATGCCCATTGTTTAATCCGGCCATGGATAGGGGTAAGTGGAAGGGCTAAGTGATACAATTGGGATTGGGCCATAATTTTTGCTTGTAAACCGAGCTGTCAATCACAGTATCTTTTGTTTCAAGGCACGTGATGCACACACTCATGAACTCCAAATCAAATTTTGAGTTAACAGAGAAAGTTAATCAGGGTCACGGTACAAACAAAACCAGACAGCACTGGTTTGATTTAGTTTAGTAAACTTAAAAGTAATCATCCTGAGATTTTTTAGCCACCAGCATGGAACAAGCACCTAACCATCACCTCTGAGTTTTCAACACTCACTATTATATCAGTTAAAGACTTGAGATACTCACATGTGAGAGTAAGTATGAATGTTTGGTATGAGGTCCCTGTGCTGCTGATGATCTTCAGTTTATAGTCTCCAACATGTTTGCTTGTTGCGTTTCTTATTGTTAATGATCCCATCATAGAGTCCAGCATCAGCCTGTCTCTGAATCTCCCATCAGCACCATCACCTTTGGAGATCTCTCTGGTATCGACTTCATTGATATGAGTCTCTTGTGGTCCAAACGTCCACAGTATCTGATCGTCTCTCTGAATTACAGCATCAGGCTTTAGAGTGACAGATTCTCCCTCCTTCACCGACAACATCCTTGCTTCATCTGTCACAGCAGCACATAAACATGGTGAAATGTGGATATTATGAATTAATCTTATTTAGCATTTGATTAAATGTTAAACTAAAACCAATAACCAATAATGGTACATGAACTGACTTGTTAGTAGAGATGAAGACAATTCAATTCTCCTGCTTTTACTGCTGAAATTGGAGTGTAATGCACTGCGTGAGCACTAATCTTTATTTATATGGAAGTGCTCCGGAACAAAGACTGCTGATCCAGTGGATGATCAGTAACACAAAATGTGCAGCACACTGCTCTTTACTAATGTCAACAAAAGGCAGTGCAGTGCATCTTGCTTACGAGCCTCTAGGTATAGTTAGAAGCACAAAACTGTACTTTGTATTTTCACTATTCTCATATGTAAGCATCCACAAGAATACAAGATTAACATACCAGACATGCTGTAGAAAGCATTTTCACAGTCTCCAGGCTTTTCTGACAGACAGCCTAGGACATTTCTCAAACCTCTTCGTTTGTAGTGTGGTGTTGAAAAATCTTTGTTTATAGGGCTACATGGCCCTTACCCCTACACCTTCAAGCAGTGGAGAATCAAGACACCACTACTCCTTCACATGAATGTGCGAAACAAGAGGTAGAGGTGAGTGGAAGGGCTAAGTGTTAGAATTATGACTGGGCAATAATTTTTGCTTGTAAACCGAACTGTCAATCACAGTCTCTTTTGTTTCAAGGCACGTGATGCATACGCTCATGGACTCCAGATCAAATTCTGAGTTAACAGAGAAAGTTGATAATCAGGTTAATGGTACTAAATTAGCCCGACAGCACTGGTTTGATTTGGTTTAGTAAACTTAAAAAGTAATCATAACCTGAGTTTGTTTAGCCACCAGCATGGAACAGTCACCTAATCATCACTTCTGAGTTTTCAACACTCACCATTATATCAGTTAAAGACTTGAGATACTCACATGTGAGAGTAAGAATGAATGTTTGGTATGAGGTCCCTGTGCTGCTGATGACCTTCAGTTTATAGACTCCAACATGTTCGCTTGCTGTGTTTGTTATTGTTACAGATCCAGTCGTAGGGTCCAGTTTCAGTCTGTCTCTACATCTCCCTTCAGCACCATCACCTTTGGAGATCTCTCTGGTATTGACTTCACTGATACGAGTCTCTTGTGGTCCAAACGTCCACAGTATCTGATCGTTTCTCTGAATTACAGCATCAGGCCTAAGAGTGACAGATTCTCCCTCCTTCACCGACATCATCTTTGCTTCATCTGTCACAGCAGCACATGAACATGGTGAAATGTGGATATGAATTAATCTTATTTAGTATTTGATAAAATATAGTTGAACTTAAACCAATAACCAATAATGCTACATGAACTGACTTGTTAGTAGAGATGAAGACATTCCAATTCTCCTGCTTTTACTGCTGAAATTTGAGTGTAATGCACTGCGTGAGCAATAATCTTCCTTTATATGGAAGTGCTCTGGCACTAAGACTGCTGATCTAGTGGATGATCAGTAACATAAAATGTGCAGCACACTGCTCTTTACTAATGTCAACAAAAGGCAGTGCAGTGCATCTTGCTTACGAGCCTCTAGGCATTGCTAGAAGCACAAAACTGTACTTTGTATTTTCACTATTCTCATATTTATCTGAGATTATCATTATTCACCGCTTCTACGTAAATGTGGTTGTCATCTACCGCCCACTGGGTACATTAGGTCACTTCTTAGATGAACTGGATGTTCTTCTCTCATCTTTTTCTAATTATGACACTCCCTTGTTGGTCCTAGGTGACTTCAACATTCACATTGAAAGACCTCAAGCTGCTGACTTCCAGACTCTGCTTGCCTCTTATGCCCTCAAAAGAGCACCTACTTCTGCTACTCACAAATCAGGTAATTAGCTAGACCTTATTTACACTCGACATTGCTTTGCAGATCAAACACTAGTAACTCCACTACAAACATCGGATCATTTCCTTCTGTCTCTCAACATCCACATTACTCCTGAGCCACCACACACTCCAACTCTAGTTGCCTTTCGCAGAAACCTATGCTCTCTCTCACCCAATAGACTATCCACCATTGTTTCAGACTCTCTTCCTCCATCTTGCAAACTCTTTGCACTTGATACGAACAGTGCCACTGATACACTCTGCTCCACACTAGCATCATGTCTAGACAAAATATGTCCTCTTACATCCAGGCCAGCCCGTGCCAGTCCTCCTGCACCCTGGCTCTCTGATGTTCTCTGTGAGCATCACTCAAAACTTCGGGCTGCAGAGAGAATTGGGCAAAAAACTAAAAATCCTGAACAGCTCATAACATACCAAATTCATCTGTACTCTTTCTCGTCTGAGGTTACTTCTGCAAAGCAGACATACTTCCGTCAGAAAATCAACAGTGCCACCAATCCTCGCTCACTTTTAAAAACATTTTCCTCCCTCCTCTATCCTCCTCCTCCACCCGCATCCTCCACACTCACTACTGATGACTTTGCTACATTCTTTTGCACCAAAACTGCAAAAATCAGTGCTCAAATTGCTGCACCTACAACAAACGCAAGATACACCACCAACACCACACACACTCACCTCTTTTTCTCAGCTCTCTGAGTCTGAGGTGTCCAAACTCGTGCTATCTAGCCATGCAACCACCTGTCCGCTTGATCCCATTCCCTCTCATCTCTTGCAAGCCATTTCTCTTGCAGTCATACCAACACTGACTCACATAATTAACACATCTCTTGACTCTGGTTTATTCCCCACTTCATTTAAGCAGGCTAGGGTAACCCCACTGCTAAAGAAACAAACCTGGATCAAACGCTACTTGAAAACTACAGACCGGTATCCCTGCTTCCATTCATGGCCAAGATTCTGGAGAAAGTAGTGTTCAATCAAGTCCTGGACTTTCTTACTCAAAACAACCTCATGGACAACAAGCAATCTGGCTTTAAGAAAGGCCACTCAACTGAGACTGCCCTGCTCTCGGTTGTGGAGGATCTCAGACTGGCTAAAGCAGACTCTAAATCATCTGTCCTCATCTTGCAGGATTTATCAGCTGCTTTTGACACTGCAAACCACCAGATCCTGCTATCTACGCTTGAGTCACTGGGCGTTGCAGGCACTGTTATTCAATGGTTCAGATCTTACCTCTCTGACAGGTCATTCAGGGTGTCTAGGAGGGGAGAGGTGTCCAACTTACAGCATCTAAACACTTGGGGTATGAGTGATGACCAACTAAACTTCTCTGACCACATTTCTAGAACTGCTCGATCTTGCAGATTCGCACTCTATAACATCAGAAAGGTCCGACCCTTCCTATCTGAACATGCAGCTCAACTCATTGTTCAAGCTCTTGTTCTCTCCAAACTGGACTACTGCAACTCTCTACTAGCCGGGCTTCCAGCTAACTCTGTCAAACCTCTTCAGCTGATTCAGAACGCAGCAGCACGAGTGGTCTTTGATGAACCCAAAAGAGCACGTCACTCCGCTACTCACCCGTTTGCACTGGCTGGCAGTTGCTGCTCGCATCAAATTCAAAGCTCTGATGTTTGCTTACAAAGCGACCTCTGGCTTTGCTCCTTCTTATCTGCTCTCAGTTCTGCAGATTTATGTGCCCTCCAGAAACTTGCGTTCTGTGAATGAACGTTGCCTCATGTTTCCATCCCTAAGAGGGAAGAAATCCCTTTCCCGAACTCTCGCATTCAATCTGCCCAGTTGGTGGAATGAACTCCCTAACTGCATCAGAATTGCAGAGTCACTTGCTGTCTTCAAGAAATGACTAAAAACTAAACTATTTAGTCTCCACTTTCCTTCCTAATCTGTAACTGCCTCTCTGACTATACCACTAACTGTACTCTCTCTTTCAAAAAAACATTTTACATTACTAATGCTTTGCTTCTTAGACTTTACACACCTGAAACTTGCCTATAACACTTATTCACTGTTGCTCTTATGGTTGTGTAAATTGCTTCCTTGTCCTCATTTGTAAGTCGCTTTGGATAAAAGCATCTGCTAAATGACTAAATGTAAATGACTAAATGTCATGCAAGTAGACATGCTATAGAAAGCATTTTCACAGTCTCCAGACTTTTCTGACAGACAGCCTAGGACATTTCTCAAACCTCTTCGTTTGTAGTGTGGTGCTGAAAAATCTTTGTTTATAGGGCTGCATGGCCCTTACCCCTACACCTCCAAAGAAGTAGAGAATCAGGACACCACTACCCCTTCACATGAATGTGTAAAACAAGAGGTAGAGGTGAGTGGAAGGGCTAAGTGTTAGAACTGGGATTGGGCCATAATTTTTGCTTGTAAACTGAGGTGTCAACCACAATATCTTTTGTTTCAATGCACGTGATTGGCTGTTTACTCCTGTTGTCCTGCCAACCTGTGCACACACTCATGAACTCCAGATCAAATTCTGAGTTAACAGAGAAAGTTGATAATCAGGTTCATGGTACAAAATTAGCCCGACAGCACTGGTTTGATTTGGTTTAGTAAACTTAAAAAGTAATCATATCCTGAGTTTGTTTAGCCAGCAGCATGGAACAGGCACATAATCATCACTTCTGAGTTTTCAACACTCACCATTATATCAGTTAAAGACTTGAGGTACTCACGTATGAGAGTAAGAATGAATGTTTGGCATGAGGTCCCTGTGCTGCTGATGATCTTCAGTTTATAGACTCCAACATGTTCGCTTGCTGTGTTTGTTATTGTTACTGATCCAGTCATAGAGTCCAGCGTCAGTCTGTCTCTGAATCTCCCATCAGCACCATCACCTGTGGAGATCTCTCTGGTATTGACTTCAGCGATAACAGTCTCTTCAGGTCCAAACGTCCACAGTATCTGATCGTCTCTCTGAATTACAGCATCAGGCTTTAGAGTGACAGATTGTCCCTTCTTCACAGACACTATCTTCTCTTCATCTGTCACAGCAGTACATAAACATTGTGACGTGAATATTATTAATTAATTTCATTTAGTATTTGATTGAATGTTAATGAAATAAAACTAATAACCAATAATGCTACATGAACTGACTTGTTAGTAGAGATGCAGACACTCTCATTCGCCTGTTTTACTGCTTTTATCTGAAAACCAAACATCCAGTGCTGTTAATGTCAGGGAAAACTCTGGCAGGCAGTATGTTATAGAAAAAGGGTAACAAAAACACAAGAAATCCCAAGGCCAAACAAAAACCTGGCAAAAACTAGACCACAATGAGCAAGCAACAAAGAAAACTAGGAATGCACTAGAATGAAAATTTAAGGTCAGAAACCCAGTGTTCTGGATGCACTTTGCCCAATATCAAAACTGCTTTAAACTCATCTAGATAACTTAAATTCTGACACTGATTAAAAAAAGGCAATAAAATAATTACAATTTACGAGAGGTGTCATTTTACCAATGTTGCCATGTCAGAAAGGTAGCACTACTGCGAGCAGCAGGAACAAGCATACAACATAGAAATGTCCTGTCAGTGCATTATTTGAGCAGACTTTGCTTTTCCAGTGAGCATGTAACACTCATGCATAGTTAAGTATATGTGTACAAGAGCGGAATATCCAAAGTGTGGTATAGAGTTATTTTAAATCGTCAAGCTTGTGCAAGCTAGTTAACAATACACTCTGTTGTTCTCGTGGTTTGATCAGCGCAATAATAAACCAGCATTGTGTTGCACACATCCTAAAAATGAATGGATCTCAAAATCCCAGCACTTTTCACGTCCAGGGTAAAAGCTGTTTCAAATGGACATTAATTATGGACATACTAAAAAGCAAAAACTAATATGTACACAGGGAACAGCTGGAGATGATCAGACTGTGATAGGTGCAGTGGTATATGAGATATGCAGTTTGGAAACACACAACCAGAATGCCCTCTAGTGGCCATAAATGGCAAGACTAGAGGTGACTGTAACAGTTAAGAAGATGAATAAAACCACATACAGTGGCACAAACAAAAAGATGCAAGTCAGACTGATCAAATATACACAAACTAATCGAATTTGTCAATATCATGCAGGTCAACACTGAACAATCACAGACTTCAGTTATTACTTCTCAAAGCCAATTTCAACAGAGCTGGTGTTAAAAATAGTTTATACTGACTATGAAATCTTCAATGTGACGCCTCTGCTGTAGGACAATGAAGTACACCACACACAGCTCCATACTTTACATAGGGTATTTTAATACTTGCTTTTCAGACTTTGCTGTTCGGGGATCTCCACTTCATGCAGCTCCACTTTTTAGCAGCACAAAGAAACAGAAGTATTATAAATACTTGAAAAAACTTATGCATTTGGACTAATCAGACAGAACACATTTTGAACACGGTATAGCTTTAAACGAAATAGAGAGACTGCTTGATAAATCTAAAAAGTATCTATGGACAATTATGTAAAACATTTGTTTTATTGTAAACTACAAATGACATTTCTTCCAAATTTCAAATATTGTTGTCACTTAAATCCTTTTCATTTGTAATTTTTTTGGCATCAAATGACAAAATGACCAATGTTTTAACTTTAAGAAATCAGTATTTGGTGGAATAATCTTGATTTTCAATCACAACAAATAAAGGAAATAAACATACATTTTCTAATGACAACAATAAAATGACAAATTATATTTGAAATTCAGAATAAAGCTAATTTTGCTGTAAATGTGAAAAATATGTATTAATCTAATAAATGCTTGAAATTATGCAATGCAATGATAATTGCTGAATGTTTTGGATAACAGACCTGATGATACTGATAAAAGTACTGTACTAAACATTATTTGTTTTATATTTAATATATTTAAGTGATCAGAAATCTCAAATTCATATAAAAATCAAAGCCATGAAAAACACAATGATTATGGTTCTCAATTTAGATTTTTGTTTACGTTAAAATCTATTCTTTCAGAAACCCACAAATTGCTGTCACTGAATATCTTGTCTATCACAAAACAGTTACCAAATTTGAAACTTTAACCATCAAGATTTTTTATATACTTTCTCAGGATTAGAAAATATTTGATTTATAAAATATTAAACACAATATATGAAATATGTAAATATGAATCTCAACATCATAACTATATACGACCCCAAAGAAAAAGTTGGGACAGGATGGAAAGCAAATAAAAAAAGAAAGTAGTGATTTTTAAATTTACTTTGACTTGTATTTCAGAGTTCAATACAGCAATATTGTTCATTTCAATATTGTTCTCATTAAATCTTTTTTTATTTAGTAATTTTTGGGCATTAAATGACAACATGACCAATGTTTTAACTTCTGAAAACAAAATCAGTGTTTGGTGGAATAACCTTGATTTTTAATCACAACAAATTAAGGAAATAAATGTACATTTTGTAATGACATTAAAAAAATACAATTTATTATAGAAATTAGAATAAAAAATAAAGCAAAGGTTAACACTGTACTCAAACCCAGACCTGAAAATATGAAATATAAAATATGTCTTAAACTAATAAATGCTTGTACTTCATGGTAGTTTTGGATAACATACCTGGTCTTGTGTTAAAGATTCCACACAGCGTATTATCAGCAGAGAGAAAGCCTGAGAAGGCAAAATAGTAGAATTCTGCTCTAAAATATAAGTACTGTACTAAACATTATATATTTTATATGAAATAAAATTATTTAAATAATCAGCAATCTGAAATTAATTTAAAATCAAAGCCATGAAAACCACTAGGATTAAAGATCTCATTTTAGAATTTAGATTTTAGAATTTTAGATTTAGACAAATTTTTGTCACTGAATATCATGTCTATCACAAAACAGATATGGAACTTTAACTGTCAGGATTTTTATATACTTTACAGAATTAGAAAATATTTGATTTGATTTATGATTATACAAACTTTCCTGTAATACAATACTTAATTTTCTCCTGTTGTCTTGACTGTTATACTCACGTCTTATATCAGGTAATTTATGGCGATAGTAAAACGCAAAAGCCGCTGCTCCTGCAAACACCAGCAGAACAATGACAGATATTCCTGCCGCAGCACCTGGAGATAAACCTGAACCTGATCAAGAAAAACAATCAGAAATAAACATCGTGAAAATCAACGGCACCATAAAGTGTAGTAGACAAGACTACACTACTACAACAGTGTAGTAAAAAGAGAGATGAAGGTGTCTGTAATTTAAATCAGCTTCAAACAAATTAATGTATCCGTCATCATGAAATGATCAGATTGTCAGCAGTCACTGTAAATTTTCAGGGTAAAATTCTCCTTTACGGTTTTATTTTTTAACATGCTAGTTAAGGTGAAATGTATTGCATTTGTTTAGCAAAATAATCTACTGAAGTTTATTCAGATACACACATGCGTTCAATCAAGTGTTAACAAACAAGCTTTGGCCTTTACAATATGACAGGCAGTGGATGTATAAAAAGCTCACAGAAACAGCCTCTAATAATGCATGGTTTCCGCTACATTCATTCTGCCATGGCGGGGCACCACACCAGAATTCATCCCGCCACGGCTACATTACAGCTTCTCATTCAAAACATTCAGTCATTGTTGTTGTTGTTGTTTTTTTTATAGCGGGTTATAATCGCACCAAAACGCATTAAAAGGTAAGTGAATTATAACAGCACAAACTTTTCTGTAACCGTAGTAGTGCAATGCATTATTTGTTTAACCCTTTAAGGTGGCGTCCTGACTGACTGACAGGTGCGTGATGCGTGAGGCCAGCAAACACGACGTAGCTTTCAGTTAAGATGAACACGGTTTCCATAATTATACTTTATTTATAGATAAAGGTCTGTGGCTCTGCATACAATGACTTTTTATCTTGCTGGAGTTTATAGCCGTTTCACTTTACTTCAGGACGTGCTAATGCCGCTCTGTAGGTCTATTGGAGACATTCACAAATATTCCTATCAAACCGTATAAATGTTGGAGACATACTTGTTACATAAACGCACTTCAGCAGTGTTTATTTGAGAGCGCACAAGAAGATCTGTGCTTAAGCAGTGTATATTTGAGGGCGTGCAGTGCAAGAAATTTTGTGCACAAGCAGAAGAAATAAGCGTGCAAGCAAAGAGATTCGCATGCTCGTATTACATAAATGTGATCTCGACTTGTAATACTGCACTCACGACATTTCTATATTTGTCATTGAAAATAACGCCATAGGTAGTTGGTAGATTTGTAAAAAAGACCTGCCGCCACAGCTGGAAAAAATCCTAGAGGAAACACTGTAATGCATTCGTTTGTAAATACATTTATGGAAAACATCAGTATATGTTGAAGCAAATTCTATGACTAATGTTGTGAAACTAACTTTGTATAAGTGTCCAAAACAGTATAACTAAAATTCAGTTAAATTTGTAAAACATAAAACATGTATATATATATATATATATATATATATATATATATATATATATATATATATATATATATATATAAAATATCCTTACCATTGACAGTAACATTGAATAACCACTCTGAAGTCCCATAATGGTGGTTGATTTCTGCTTTATAAACTCCAGTGTCTGTGGTTTTGATGTCCATGATGGTCAGAGATCCAGTCTGATTGTTCAGCTCCAGTCCATCTTTGAATTTGTCCCTGGTGATCTCACTTCCATTGGATATAGCAATTAAAAACGACTTATTTTTAAACCACCTCATTCGAATTATTCTCTTCATATCAGTAAAATTGGTGTTAAGAGTCACAGTCTGTCCCTCAATCACGGACACTGACACGTTAATTTCAGCACCAAACACACCTGCAGAACAAACAGAAACAGCATCTCAGAGACTGAAACACTTCTGGGAATGTTATAGAAAAAGAACTTAAAGAGAGAATTTAGTCTTGCCTTATGAACATAATAAACATAAGTGTAATTTTTCAGCTAATAATCATGTTGTATTTTGACCGATACAATGAAAAAAAAAAGTATATTATATGCACTCATGTAATTCATAAAAATAACTTCTGGGCTATGTACGTAACCCTCGTCCCCCAAAAGAGGGAACGAAGATGTTTATGTCAAATTGTTCGACTAGGGGATTCGTTTAGAAGCACTAATCACTCTAATTTTATAAAAACAGACCAATGGAATGCCCATGAAATTGGCAAGTGCAACTCTCACAGGTGTAGCCACTCCGCTATTAGGCATATAAAGGTCTGACCTTGCACAGCGTCTGTGCGAAAGGACTCACTGGGATAAAAGTGTATTCTTCCGCATGCTTGCTTTCACAGTTTCCAGCTGTGAACCAGTGCACCCATGCCAAGTGACCAGGGAAGACACAGCTGGAAGTGGGTGGATTTCTAGAAAACACACAGGGTGACCTGGGTTTTCCTGAATCATGCCCATAGCAACAGGACCGCACCAGGGGGGGGCCACCATTCTGCTGGTACCACAAGCTGCTGTGAGAGCATGTAGGCTACGCGTTGAGCTAACCCGGAACGGTATATGTCCCAATCAGAGAGGCACATAGTGCCTGCGGACGTCATACCAACGGATTATACCAACAGGTCAGCACTGACACGGGGGCCCACCGACATACCGTTTTAGTTCAGCTCCATCCCAAGAAAAGATCAACTCCACACGAAAGGGAGAGGACTCTTTTTTTCAGTTGACCTGAATGTGATACCGGAGCATCATGTCTCTGTGCTTCCTCGTTCAGACCTGAAAACGAGCTTGAACAGCCAGTCATTGGGATAATCAAGACAGTGGATGTCTGCAACCACAGAGGTAACAGTGCATTTTCACAAAATCTTTGTGATGACCCGTGGGACGGAGAGAGGTTGACTCTCTGTACTGAAATGTTCGACCATCGAGCGCAGACAGAGGCACGTGGTGTCGAGACATAAGCACATGCCCTCAGGTCAGATGCTGCAGACCAATCCTGAGGATGGACACATCCAGGAATGTGCTATTGCACAGGCTTAGGGCGTACTCACACTATGTACAGTTGCCTTGAACCGGGCCGAAGAACACTTGTCCCCTCTCCCGTCTCCCCTGATGGCCCGCACTCAAATGGCATTCGGGCCTGAGCACGCTTACATCATCGATGTAAGATGGAGATTTCTTTATTTATATCGTTTTAGTGGTTTGGGATGCAGTGATACACAGTCAAATATATCGTCGAAAACTTTTGATGCTCATAAACAATCATAAAGTCCTCGTGCTGCAGGAATTAGGAGGTTTGCTGAAGGTGCAACTGTTGTGCAGTGAGGGGTTGCGTCTTTAATAAACTACGATAGATTGCGTTTATTAAACAGTAAGAATGAGTATTAAACACATATGAAACGGTCCATTAAAAGTCAGGTCTCGCCTTCAATTTCGGACTCAGTCATGCTTTTAGTGCTCAATCACACTAAAGCGTACAGCGTCAATGCCCAAGTAAACCACGCTCTGGCACACCTCTTCCAACCGGGCCAGAGCCGGCCAAATGAACCTTGCCTGAGCCCAATTCAGAGCACTCACACCTCTCAAACTATCTGGGAAACGGGCCTGGGCACGGTTGGAATAGCATAGTGTGAGTACGCCCTAAGTGAATGGCCACTTGCGAAGAAGATAACCATTCAAAAAGGGCACAGAACCAGGATCGGCCATTAGCCACTACCCTTATGGGATGCAATGAAGAAAGGTTAAGAAACACACACTCCATCTTGGCTGGAGGAGAGGCTTGATTGTGTCCTTTGCCAAAGAACAGCAATTCCTTTACAAGACAGAGGCAGCTGCGGATTTTAGCTACACTAATTTCGCATAGTCGAGTCTGATCGTCCCAATGAGCCACTATGCCAAGCTGAGCAGTGCTAAACAGGCTGACATAGCCAGTGCCAGTGACACCATCTGAGCTCGGGTGGGAGTACCCACTTTGGAAAACAGCATGTCCTGAGGAAGAGTATGCAAGCGTGTTGCTACGCTCACCTGCTCCGAGCGTCCCGTACGCAACCTCCTGGCCATTGGCGAAGTATTGTGTCAAGGCTGAAAGCTGGAACGCAGTGCGTCCCCGGCTCCCAGCACTCGAGGGTTCACACCCAGTGGGAAAGAAACTGCTTGCATGGGTGTGGGACATAAACTCATAGTGATCAACTGAGGGGGAACTAACGTCTGATTACAAGTATATCAAAAAGTAGCTTTTAAAAAATATTTAATAATGTAAAAATAGACTACAAATAAATCTATTATTTCGAACTTTCTTTTTTATTAAAGAATCCTAAAAAGTAAAAAAGTTTCATAGTTTTCTCAATACTATGAAGCAAGAAAAATATACTTTCAGCACTGCTAAATTGTAAGAATCATTATATCTGCTTTAGTGTTCAACAGAAATTCAAACTGGTTTGAAACAAGAGGAGTACATGGTAGCAGAATAGTAAACTATCCCTTCAAATATTTTATTCTGAGACTTTTATTCATATTTTTCTTGTCTTTTGTCATATTGTTTTTCTACCTCAGATTGTGATGGACCTGGAATGCGACACCAGTTAAGACTGATTTATACTTCTGCGTCAAGCGCACGCGGACGTGCACTTCTCAAAAAATGTAGTAGCACGTAGCGCAAGCTCTGTGATTGGTCAGCTTGGTAGCGCTTACGAGAGTAGGCAGAGGTGATAGCCCAAAGCAACGAGCACAATGCAACTTATGTTTACAAGTGTGGAGACCCGTGAAGGAGCTCTAGATGGAGACTGTTGTTTTGTTTATCTTATGATTAAAGTTGTTGCAGGTCTGCCGATTCCCGCCTCAAAATGAGCGAGTTTGAGCCACTGGTACATTAAGGGTGCTTTCACACCTAGACTTTTGTTTTGGAACCAGTCTCGTTTCCCCAATTAGCATGGTTTGTTTGGCATATGTGAAACCAGAAATCGTGGTCGGATCTGCGCCAAAACAATCGGTCCGAGATCGCCTGAATGAGGTGGTCTTGGCTCGATTGAAACGATCTCTGGAGCAGATCGATTGTAGTGAGAAAGCGATACGATCAAAGCCCCGCTATATCACAGTGTATTATGGATGTGTCATAGGCATATGGCTATATGAAGAGAGAATTATGAGCAGGGCGGGAGGTCATTCCAACTGGTAAATGTGCGTTTTAAGTAAAATACGAAAGTGAAAGCATGTTAACTATTAATGAGAGCTGTTTATCCATTAGGAAAGTTGACTGAACAGCAGTCTTGGTTCATCTGCTATTTCTCACTATAATGTAAAGCCTATAATGCATTAGCCAACTGCTATTTATGAGAAAGTCTTACCTCTGCTCTATATTTAGTGACGACATCTGTGGGTGTCACCATTCAAAATGAAAGCGCAGCTTTTGCTTATTTTGTCTTATTGCTCATCGTTACATATTAAAATAAGGATGCATGACAGCTGAGCGGGACAAAATAAACCGTGAAACTCTGACCAATGTGAGGAGGAGGTTTACTCACACATGACTTGTTTTAGCTATTTTGGTCCGTTTAGAAACTTTGCCATGTGAAAGTGAACCGTATCAAGAACAAAGAGCAACATTGTAACAAGTTTAATCCCTGTTTCGGAACAAATAAATCGATTCACAGGTGTGAAAGCACCCTAAGGTAGCATTCAGAAAAAACACCAGCGAAGAAACTCGATACAGAGGAAGATAAATCACTGCCAGATAGTGTTCGGAAGGGTTACTGCAGAGCAACCGAAACAGCGCAAAAGTATAAATGCACGGCTACGCGCATTGCATGCGCCGCGGGTTACACCGATCACTTGACAATCTCACTGTAGAATTACAATTAATGACAAAAATAACGTTTGGAAATGTAAATTGATATTTTAAACTCTCTACATGCTACATAAAAATATAGACATAACCATCTTTAAACCTTTTTCTGGTGAATATTAGTGGCCTTAGACTTTTGCACAGTACCCTATATACTACTGAAAAATTCAGATGGCATTTAGAGGTTTTTGCATCTGCACTCTTCAAATAGTCATGGAGTATAACAGCACTGAACAACTGTGATATTATAAAAATAAAATCTCTAATTCAGTTTAATTTGTAATAAAAACAAACAAACATGAAAACAATTTTAAAAAACTCACTATAGACGGTAACGTTGAATAACGTATATGAGGTCCTGTGGTTGATCTCTGCTTTATAAAGTCCAGTATGATTGGTTGTCAAGTTCTTGATGGTCAGAGATCCATTCTGATTTTCCAGCATTAATATATCTCTGAATATCTCTGTTTCATTGTTATATGAGGTGTAATTTCCAGCCAATTTAGCAATGATTAGATCTTCAAAAATCCACTGTATAACATTGATATTATCTATTTGAGTATGATGAGGTTTTAGAGTCACATAATTTCCCTTCTTCACTGGCAATATCTGCACTTCATCAGCAGCAAACACACCTGCAGACAAAGAGACACAGTCAATAACAGATTCAACTCGCTGCTTTAATAGTTAGAAATCATTTAGAAAGAGATCATTTAGTGCTTATTTAAAAAATGTATTGAACCTTATATCTCTTTGTATGTTTAAAATGTAGTTAAATAAAGAATGTTGCCAGATTTAAAGGTTTTGGAAATCATCCACTAACACTTAAGTTAAAGCAAAAGTTGTTCACAGTTAAGTTAGTGTAATTCACAAACGCAAAGGTTCACTGTTTTCGCGCATTAAATTGTAAATTGTTCTGTTGGTTCTAAAAAAAGAATTTCACATTTAAAGAATAAGATGATAAAGAGTAGCATTTCTTTTTACAAATGTAAGAAAAGTGGGCACCATTATGCATATCTTTAGGCCTGTAAACAAGCTCTGGGAGTTCTCTGTGATGGAAATGGAGAGAAAATTTGACAAGACCCCTGTAATATATCTCTTTGGGATGGAATTAAAGTCTAAATTGAAAGTGAAATTAAAATTGATAAGATATTCGATCCCTGTATTTAACAAAATTATAGGTTTTATTTCTTATGCATCTAATGTACTCTATTAAATTGGTACCCTCCAACATTTGCTCAATCTCAACATATCATAAAATGATACATTGCATGTGGGATATTTAACCTATAGTAAAAAAAAAATACCCCAGTTTCTTCAAGAGCTGGCATATTATGTTTTAAATCCTTACCTATTGACACAGTAACACAAATGAATCACGAGTGGGAAACAATCCTGATACTCACTAAATTAGGAATTAATCCATTTATATAAATATATATTTATTTTTATTTTTTTTTAATTCCTCAGCAAAAATAACAAGGTCACAGACAAACTAAAGGCTTCATATCTTACCTTAACTCTTAAGATAAAAGATATTTCTAAAAATGACAATGGAGTTACAATGAGCCTATCTTCATAGATATTTAAGAAATAGAAATTAAGTCAATTTATATCAAAAGAGTGATTTTTATTATTATTATTACCAATATGTATTATGACCAATGTTATGGACAGAATGAATTCTATAGATTGTGTACCTGTATGAAATTATTTTTAAAAAATCATAATCTAGAGCCAGAATAAACATCTCTGTAGAATGACCCGTAAATTTGTCAGTCATGAAACAATACAGCATTACCCTATTGGTTTAAAATGCTTTTTAAGACTTTTTCAACTTGTGTTTTCCCTTAAATAGAACATCAAAAACAACTTTTCGGGGTCAACGTAAAACCTAATGTAGGCTATTAATAAAGAGAGAAAGAAAAATCACACACTTACCGTATGTTGGTAACAAAAAAAGGATGATCTCTAAAATGTTCTTCATATTATTGCAGACCTAACGTTACATATACTTTATAAAAACAGCCACGTCCAACGCGTTCAGACAGTCAACAAACTTGGAGATTCGTGAAGACGGGACTTCATTTATTATAGTATATAGTTTAAGTATAAGAAGTATAAGAAAAGTTTGTTAACAAATCGAAGTCCACTGAAACGTTTAAAAGCTGCTATCTCATTCCTTTTTCTTCTTGTTGTTGTTGTAGTGTTACTGGCGGCAGACCAACTTACATGGTGCATTCCGCCACCTACTGGATAGGAGTGTGGCGCGCATAATGTAGAAAAAGCACGAGATCATAGATAGATGATAAGAATGGAGGGGATGAGATTACCAGAGGGAAGAGAGAACAGGGAGGAGGAAAAAAAACATTTTAATACCTAAATAAATTTACAATTCCTTTATTTTGATAAACCATTCTTAAATTATATTAATCAATTTTATTTCTTTAAGTACTTAATTAATTGCAGTATTATTTTAACTTGATTTGAACCATTCCCAGCAAACATTTGGACGTCCGATTACCGTTGAAAAGACGTCGCTCCGCCACGTTGCGTCCTGGTTGAAAAGTAGTGCCAAAATGAAAATCCAACCGACGTCTTTTACGTCTTCTGGCCGTGAATCGCACGTCTTTTCTACACGGTCCCTGCACGTCAAAATATGTCATGTTCTGGACGTTTTCTGGCTGTTTTTAAAACGTGTTATTTCTTTATAATAAGTGTTTTAATAGCCTAATTATACATATAAAACAATCTAACTTATTATTTAAAGCTGTGAAATGCAATCAGGTCCAATTTCAGACCAGTTATACCTGAACGTCTTTATAGCATTGTAATCACGTGAAAATCATAATTAATACATTATGTAAGGATGCAATAGTGTTACGATTAAGCAAATTATTTATTGTGCATATAGTAACATAGTAACAGATGTACATCACTGTTGAACAGACACGTCTAATAAGAATAAACAAAGCAACAACACAGAAATATGGACAACACAAGTGAAATGTTATTTTAGAGTCTTTATTTCTAATATTCTTCAGCTCTTCCTGGAAGGTGCTTGCTGTGTTCCTCCATTGCAGCATCTTTTTCTGTGTCTAGCATCTGGACTCACTTCACAGCATCTGAGGGAGGAGAATATGATTTTGTATTATCCTACAACTAAAAACGTACAATATATCAAGAATTACTGTCATGTTTTGTGAATGAACAGCAATGCACCGAGCAGTATCTAATGTCAATACATACACATTCCCTACTACTCATCATTTTACAACTGTCCATATCCACACATCCACAGTTTTGTGACAAGCAAAGACTGTCATTCATGGCTTACACTAAAATTATAATTTAATATTTTTAGTCTGCTTGACAGCCTGAGTCTGTACAAACATTTTAAAACATCTTATAGACATGCCTAATGTTCAGGAGACGTACAATGATGAATAACAGATGAAATCTATAGTTTAAATAATATAACATACGGGGTTAATTGTTGGGGTAGTAAAACATATTTTCCTGAAATATTGTGCAGAAATAAACAAACAATGCAAGATAACTATGTACCTGTTTATCAATATTTTAAATCAGGCTCGGACAGAACATCCACCAACTCCGGACAGTTGCTGAACCTAAATGTGACACCAAAATCACAGTCAGAGCGATCCAGACAGACAGAGACACACATTCTTTCACATTTCAAACTTACACAAATGCAGTTCTTCTCTTCAGCTTTGATGAACACTTCACAGGATCTCGCTCTCAGAATCCAGTCTCTTAACTTAACATGTAGACCTGCTGGAGTCCACAATGACAATTACTGTAACAGAGCAATAGCTAACATCAGGCTTATGATGACGTTAACGTTTCTAGTTGCAATTATTTACTAAAGCGTTTATCAGGATACGCAGTAATAAGATCACAATACTCACCACAGGTATAAAACTAGCTCTAGGTTTGCAAATGTGAACTCATACACATTATACACCTAAATACACTTTTAAGCAGTCAACAAGTTTCTCACCTACTCTGGAGTGTCCTCAGGGAGTGGGATGACAAAGGATCATTTGCACTGGAGACAATTCTACAGACAAACAAAACAACAGTGAGAAAGGTAATAATGAAATTATTTAATGAACAGCAAATAAATAAATGCAAAGCCTTATATGATTCTTACAGTTGGCCTGGAGAAAGAGTATTGAATTCTGTCTGACAGATGACTGACTGTTATTCACCCTGCAAGACAAATTTGAACCTTAATGCAGTTTAATTAATTACAGTACAAAAACTATTTTACAGGAGCAGTTAAAAGAAAAGTGGTTAGACTTTACCTGTTAAATCTCCACATGAGCTAATAACACCTACATGCATTTATTTACCATTTAATGTTAGTGTAAAATATTAAGTAAATAACTTTTTTATATACATGCTGATAAGTTTTGCTCTTATTGTTAATGACAGCCTATTAATGTAGGCTAAACTAAATCATTAATACTGGTATGGTAATAAATGCTGGAGACATATCTACAATAGAATGATAGTATATAGCTTTTTGTTAGCTTTTCTAACAAATTTGTGCATTATTATCATTATTAAATTGTTTTATTTATACACCATTCCACTCCAAACTCACCTGAAATGGTCATTTTCAGCTCTGACTGAACACACAGCAGGTGGATGATGGACAGAGATGCTGGAAAACATGTTGACCAGCTGTCTTCGAGGACCAGTGTAGGGAACCCCTGATAAACTGCGCCAGATTCCTGTAATAACATGACATATTGCTCAAACGCGACTTACTTTTAGCATAACGGCTAATTTTAGCCAAATCAAAGCAACTCCACATCGCTACTGGCAATGTGCATCATTTATTTCAGTTCCTTCGTGTAAAACTCAATAATTTTATTAAACGAATACAAACTGTACTTACACGGTAGAAGTCTTGTGATCATTGTCCAACTTTTCGCCGCGTCCTCATGTTCTCGTGGTGCTGGACAAAACCGGAAGAAAATTAAATTTGAAAACAGTGCCCTAGAATCCCGCGGCTGCGGGATTATGTTAGTCATATCGCGAGATTTGTTAGCGTTAGGTGCAAAAAAATTAATAAAATTGCATTATGGTTTTAGAAACAGTGACTTTACTATCCTTTCACCGCACAGGACACTTTATGAATGTAATTGGTCAGTTGACAAGATGTAAATAAAAGTAATTTCTGTATTTCATAAAGATAAATCTGTTTTTAATGAGTTTAGATGCCTGAAATCTGTCCACGTACCCACTTGGGACACACATATATTAAGTGTATACCCAGATGTAAGTGCAATACTTTTTAATATTTCATAATTTCAGCAAGGGTATATGATGGACTATAAATGCACATGTAAAGGACGTCATTTGTGGACTTAATCAGGACATGGTATATATTAAACTACATGTACATAAAATCGTAAATACACGCAACCCCAATATAAATAGACACGTTTAAATGTTTACAAGCATATATTAATGCATTTTAGGACATGTTGTGCATTGGTGCCGTGCGGTCGCGACGAATTTTGGCTGTGGAAAGCACGTCGCTTTCAGACCATCAGTACACAATTGATGCCGTCGCGGAGCGACATCTTTTGGCCGGGGAAATCACGTCGTCGTCCGACCAATGTTTGCTGGGTTTCCTAATAAAGTCTGAAGTGACAGATTATTTATCCCGTATAAGTTTAAGACTTGAACTAAACTCTTTGTTTTTCATATGCAACACATTCTGTAATTACATGTTCTATCATTTCTGTTTTTCCGCATTTATCACAACAGCCTGTCTCGTGCTTTCCTATTCTGTGTGTGGAAATATACATTTTTATAATCTAGTTTCCAATGAATAATAATCTACATATAACTGAAAAGTTATATTCTTTGGTTCTTTCTGACTACTGGCTAAACTAAAGTGATGCAAATGCTCCTGGCAGGCTTTTAACGACTCTGCCTTTGTCTTCGGGTGATATTTCAGGCCAAAGAAACCCCATTTGTCGATTAACTTGTGTGGTCAGTAGCTGGGCAGGTTTCTAACACCTATATGCAGGTTCTCATGCTGACTCCAATACTTAATTTGCATGCTTTGTTTAGCCATCTCCCCTCCTCCTAAGAAGACATCAAAGACAGGACATCTTTTTGTCCCAAATCAGACTTTGATAAAACTCGCAGACCTCCAATAGGCTCTGCAGACACATGCACTTCTTGAAGACACTATATGACGGCAGATTAACCAACACGGTTCAATAAAAGAATTCTGCTTGTTTCAAGTCTCCTGAACTGAGTTCTCTTCTCTCTCTTCACTAATTAATTTTTTTACAACATGTACCTATAATGATTTAACAAACAATGACCAACACGCAACCTAGGTCTCACCACATCATTCCTTACTGAACTTATTTCTAATACCACCTATATCCTTGAATATAATGCATATGCCTTTTCTCCATTATCCCACTCCCTCTGCCATTTCCTACCTATTTCCTTTGCAATCATGTCTTTCACCTCTGACTTATTGTGATTTTAATCTCTATTTGAGAAATGTTGTAATGCTTTGTGAGTTGATCTGCCTCTTCATTGCCTACTACTCCCATGTGACCAAGAATCCACAAGTTCACAAAAAGTCCACACTGTCTTATTCTAAATAAACTTTGCATCACCTCATTCACCATGTCCTGTCTTGCTATAAGTGTTCCACTAATTAAGCTATTTAGTACTCACAGAGAGTCTGTGTTATGGAAGCAGACGGACAATCAAGGTGAGTAAGTATTTAACGATGTTTATTCCAACAGTAGAGCATATAAGGATAATTTATGAGAACTGAATGGAGTTCAGTGGAACTGATGATCCTTTGTGGCAGGTGGGATGACAGACACGGAGGATGACCGAATGTACACACCAGAGGGCAAGACAAACTGACAATACACACAACGCTGACAGGACACCGGGAACACTGGACAGACTGGAAGGAAACAGAGTTTAGGTAAGTACAAATGCTGAGATCGAAGGGTAGTGATAACCAGGAGGTGTTCACTCAGAGTCCGCTTCGTTGGAACGAGACCGGACAATGAGTGAGGTGAGGTGTGCGCTTATAAAGTGTGTTTGCGTGATTGGGTGCAGCTGTGCGTGATTAATACTCAGGTGAAGGTGCTCGTTGCATGATGCTGGTGGAAGAGCCTGGCCAATCCATGACAGTCTGTGCATATTACTGATCCTGAAGGTGCGGTCACACTTGACTTTTCTTCCCATAGACTTCCATTCATACGCACGCGAATGCGTCAGACCGGAGACGCGGGGTCATGCGTTAAGTTTCGCAGGTTGCTGCGGTGCAAAGTTCAAGCTTGGTGAACTCTAAAGCTACGGTCACACCGGGCTTTGTGTGTGCGAAATTCTGTCGTGCGGCGCTGCGAAAATTGGCGGGATTAAACAAGATGATTAGACATTAAAAAAGCGAGCGATTGCTCCATGTTTAAAATTTCTGTCCAGAGAGGTCCTGTTTTGATAAATATGGGTCTCACGCAGTCAAATGATGCGATTTCGCAGGTCAGAGTTCACCAAGCTTGAACTTTGCACCGCAGCAACCTGCGAAACTTAACGCATGACCCCGCGTTTCCGGTCTGACGCATTCGCGTGCGTATGAATGGAAGTCTATGGGAGGAAAAGCCCAGTGTGACCGCAGTTTGAAGCTACGGTCACACTTGACTTTTCCTCCCATTGACTTCCATTCATACGCACGCGAATGCGTCAGACCGGAGACGCGGGGTCATGCTTCGAGTTTTGCAGGTTGCTGCAGTGCAAAGTTCAAGCTTAGTGAACTCTGACCTGCGAAATTGCATCACTTGACTGCGTGAGACCAATCGAGGATCAAAACACGACCTCTCTGGACAGAAATGTTAAACAGGGAGCAATCGCTAGCTTTTTTTAATGTTTAATAAGCTTGTTTAATCCCGCCCCTTTTCGCAGCGCCGCACGACATAATTTCGCACACACAAAGCCCAGTGTGACCGTAGCTTAAAGGTTGCACTTCCTCTATCCACTGAAGAGCGAGAATCATAGCTACTATTTCTGTAGTGAAAACAGATGGACAGTCCGAAATTCTTTTTGATATTTTAACTCAAAATTTTGGGATGTTTACTGCTACTGTGGTTTTCTCAGATTTTGGATCTTTTGAACCATGTGTATGTGTCTGTACATAGTTGTAAAATGATTGATTTATGTGTTGTTGCAGTGCTAATTCATTTAACATATTTATTTTCCAAGTTGTGTTTTTCATCATATAAATATAAATCAACTACTGGCATATTTGATTTGATTTGATTTGATTTATTTATTTTCGAACAAAGTATCATACATAAAATATCATTAACAAAAGAATACATTTCAACATGGTCGAAAATGGAGTGGGATGAAGCACAAGCTTATTATTTTCCCACCCCATTACCACATACATCATTCGTCTATTACTTAAACTTATTTCTTCCTTTACTTATCTCGTCCTTTCACATGAACACATTCTATCCTTTTGGCATATCCGACATACTATATGTTTGCTTCCATTTTGTACCCGTATACCTTGTAACATAAACCCAGAGAAAAAAACAAAAAAAAAAAACCTAGTACTGCAAATATCCATTAATTAAAATTAAAATTTCATCATACCTTTCTCTTTTTATACCTTTTCAATCACCTTCATCGTTATACTCCTTTAATAACATATATTTATACAACTTTTTAAATTGAATAATTAATATGAAAAAAGCCAAGGAGGAATTGCAGAAGTTAGCACAGCAGGGGCTATATTGATGCCACATTAAGCTGTTATCACATCTCGCTTGGATTTTTGCAATTCTCTGTTCGGAGGGCTACCAGCTAATTCTCTCAAGATTTTACAATACATCCAAAACTCTGCTGCACGTGTGTTGACACATACATTATCTCGGTCTCACATCACTCCTGTACTCCAACAGCTTCACTGGCTGTCCGTCAAGTCTCGTATTGATTTTAAGACATTGATTTTAACACATAAAGCGGTTCATGGTTCTGCTCCAGGTTACATTTGTGACTTGATATCTAATTCCTCTGCCTCTCACTGTCTACGCTTTGCCTCTTTTCCTACGCTGTTTCAGCCTCGCTGCAGACTCAGCACCATGGGAGGTAGGGCGTTCTCTTTCCATGCACTCAAACTGTGGAATGCTCTTCCCACTAACATTAGGAATTAAGAATCTGCTTAAAACTCATCTTTTTAGGACTGTTTTTAATTTGTGATATCTCTTTTATTCTTACTGTATTTTTTGTATTTTTTTATTGTTTTACTGTGCTTTGCTGTTTTTACTTTCTTGTAAGCGCTTTGGGTTTTAGAAAAGCGTGTTATAAATAAAATGTATTATTATTATTATTATTATTATTATTACATAAACCCATATTTTAAGCCTCCTCATTTGCTGTCCATCCAAAACCATACATCTTTTTATGGACATATTCCCAGCATTCCTTCAATACTGTCTTTAATGGATGACTCTCTGCTTGGCTTTTTATTTTTACCCAATATCTAATCTTTATCTTAAGCCTTCGAATTTTAGAGGTATTTCACCCATCTCTACTTGTATTGCTGTTATAAGTGTTGTTCTTAATGCTACGCAGCATATTCTCAATGCTGGAGACTGAATTGCTTTAATTCTCAACAATTGAGATTTGGCTGCTGAACTATATACCATACATCCATAATTGATAGTTGATCTTACCAGTGCTTATATATATTCTTATATATAAGAGGGGGGGGGGGGGGGGGGGGGGGGGGGGCAGCTGTATGAAATCCAAAGGTTTACATTCTAAATCACCTGTTACTAAATGGTCTGTCTCAAAAAGTGCGGGGGATGTATCCCCCTCGTCCTCCCCGGTTGCTACGCCCTTGCATACTAATCCCCCGTTCTCCTTCTTTCTTCTTACTTGTTTTAAGTTGGATCGCAACCAACTTGTTAAGGAGCACGCTACCACCCACTGTACACAAATTAAGCCCTGATTCTATGCTTTAGCCCTGTATCTCTAAAGAAGTTTAAAATAGCCTTACTAGTTTCCTACATGTTCTTAACTGCCCCAATAGTCCTTTCAAGCTCCATTGTTGTTCTAATTTATACATTCTTTCCTTCAAGATTTTTCTTTCTATGTTATAGTATTTTATACATTTTATAAGCATATGCTCTACATTTTCTGATACATTTCACACATCACACTTATCTGATCAACATTTTCCCATTAAAGCAGGAGTGGATTTTAAACCAGTATCCTAATCTTAATCTTGTTATTATCACTTCTCTTCTGCATTTGCCTTTATAAATCTTTTCTACCTTTGCTATTTTAATCCCATTTTTCTGCCATATTTCTTTTAACCGGTTCTTTTAAGTGAACAGTTCACCAAAACTGTCTGAATTGTTCAAATGATTTGATCCTCGAGTCAGTAGGCTACTACACATTCAAGTTACTAAAGTTTGTCACTTTAAGATGAACCTGACAGTCGCTTCGACTCAAGACAAACTAGTATTCAAGAAAATATGCCTAATCTGCCATGCTGAGATGACTGATGAACTGATTTCATTTCCTTCGGACTGGTCATACGCAGCATGCGCCGAAGAACAGCTGGCATTGGAGTCATCGGGGGATTTCCTGGTGCCATAATTATCCAGCTATCCTGTTTCTCTATGTGTAAAAAAATAAATAAATACAGAATAGGGTCACGGTTTTAAAAAAGTTTATAAAAAAAATAAGCATTTCAGGGGACCGAATGGCTATTTTTAATATACACACAACACACAATCAATTTATGTGACAAAAAATTTTGATAGAAGGACCCATATCTAAATAGCCTAATGCTAATGCTAAAAGCATTGGCAAAATAGGAGTGAGAACAGATCGAAAAATAAAGTTTTTCTACTATAAGGCCTTTCTGACATTGAGAGACGCATGTTGTGATTTCGAAAGCGCACTGAATCATGTGTTATCATTATGTCATGTCCCAGATATCAAACCACACTCTGCCCATTTCCAGCAAGACAGCCAGCTGTTTTTCTAAATTTGTGAGGTTGTCACAGACACCCAATAGTATCTGGATGCAGATTTGGATTTGCACGCTGAGATTGTCAGACACAATGCCAAGGGACTCAAACCAGCGACCTTCTCGCTGTGATTTTTGTATTACTGGACTCCCATCACTCTTTGCTCCTCTGATCATTTCATTGTCTACAGAGGTTTGGTTTATTTAAGTGAGACACCCAATAGTGGATGCATCTAAAAATAATCTAAAGGCATGATTTTTTATTTTATTTTTCATTCATTTTATTTTATATTCAGACTAGTCCCTGGGGTCGCCACAGCGGAATGAACCGCCAATTCAATTCAATTCACCTTTATTTGTATAGCGCTTATACAATGTAGATTGTGTCAAAGCAACTTCACATAAAAGGTCATAGTAAATTGGAACAGTGTAGTTCAGTTTGTAGTGTTTAAGTTCAGTTCAGTTTACTAAAGATTGTCACTTTAAGATGAACCTGACAGTCGCTTCGACTCAAGACAAACTATTATTCAAGAAAATATGCCTAATCTGCCATGCTGAGATGACTGATGAACTGATTTCACTTCCTTCGGACTGGTCATACGCAGCATGCGCCGAAGAAGCATGCAACAGCTGGCATTGGAGTCATCGGGGGATTTCCTGGTGCCATAATTATCCAGCTACTTTATTTTCTGTTTCTCTATGTGTAAAAAATAAATAAATACAGAATAGGGTCACGGTTTTAAAAAAGTAATTCAGCATATGTTTTACGCAGCAACCCATCACTGGAAAACACCCATACACACTCATTCACACACATACACTACGGCTAATTAAGCTTACCCAATTCACCTATAGCGCATGTCTTTGGACTTGTGGGGAAAACTGGAGCACTCTGAGGAAACCCACGCGAACGCAGGAAGAACATGCAAACTCCACACAGAAATGTCAACTGACCCAGCCGAGGCTCAAACCAGCGACCTTCTTGCTGTGAGGCGATCGTGCTACCCACTGACTGCGTCACCGCCACGTCCTTTTTATATCTTACTGTTGTCATGTCGTTTATAAAGGAACACAAACTGGTACTGAAATATCACAATACAGAAACAGAGACATCACCCTTGCTAAATAAGACAAGGTGAGAAGACAAAGACGCTCTGACAGGGGGTGCTGCTCGGATGTATTTTCTTACACAGCACTTTCATATCCGTTTCATTCAGGACATATTTCTCTGCTACAGTTACCAATCTCTCACTTTGTACAGCTGAAATCTTCTGTTTTTATCTATTCTCATTCTCAAACTGAAGGAAATGATTCACCTGACTGTCTTCAGTTGGACACTATTGCATCTATTTGGTAAGTTATACATTTATACAGTGGTGTTGAAATCAGTGAGATTATTTTACAATGTCACCTTAATGTGCAAATTAGTTTATTTTATTATTTAAAAAAACAGTATCAATTTATCATTCTCTTTATTCTCCAGGTATGTTTGATGCTGTAACAGTGAAGCCAGTGATGGTTGGAGAATCAGTCACTCTAGAAATACAGAGAGACGGGGACATCGAGTGGAAGTTTGGATATCAGAAGACTCTCATAGCTCAGATCGGCAACAATAAAATCACATTGCATGAAGAAGTTCTCGATGGGAGTTTCAAAGGCAGACTGAAGCTGGATCAGACTGGATCTCTGACCATTAACAACATCAGAACAACAGACTCTGGAGATTATAACGTAATCGACACCAACACAGAAATGCCACTCAACACATTCAAGCTGACTGTCTATGGTGAGAACACCCTGTCTGATTTATATATTCACATTTAAATGCTGTTATGATTAGAATTAGACTGATGATGACTTTTTTTTGTAAATTGACAAATTTGTGTACATTTTGTTATGGAAACTTAAACTGTTATTTATGTTAGAAATAATATTATCATATAATGAAATATAAAATAGATCAGAAAATTGTATATATATATAAAAAACTCTTATTCACAGATCCACAGAAAGTCATTCAAATTGTTTTGTACATATATATTTGTATATATATTTGTATATATATATAAATATATATATATATATATATATATATATATATATATATATATATATATATATATATATATATATATATATAATATATATATATATATATATATATATATATATATATATATATATATATATATAGAAAAGGGGGCAAATCCTATAACAACTAAAAATACTGTGGACAACAGAAAAAAGCAAAACAAAAAGGGAAACAATGCGTGTTGCCGTGCGTTCATACTTCTGCGTGATGTTTATGTTGCTCTGCAATAACACTTCTTAAACACTAGCTGGCCTCTGTGTCAAGTTTCTTCGCTGGTGTTTTGTATTTTTCTGAACACTACCTTAATAAGTGGCTCAAACTTGCTAATTTTGAGGCTGGAATCGGCAGACATGCAACAACTTTAATCAAAAGGTAAACACAAAACAACAGTTTCCATCTGGAGCTCCTTCATGGGACTCCACACTTCCCACTCACCTCACTCTCACCTCATCATCACCACACTCATCAGCGCTACCAAGTCACACAGCTTGCGCTACGCATCGTTGCGACGTGTAGTTACATTTTTTGAGAAGTGCGCATCAGTGTCACGACGGCCACGTCGAAGGCTATGCGTCCATGCATAGGCTGCGCCGTAGCATACGTGTGTGGTTGACGCAGAAGTATAAATCAGCCTTAAGATTCACATAGTTATCGATTTTAAAGCTTTAACATTCCTTTGTGTGGTCACATACCCCTCGCCGTGGTCGTCGCCGACTCTGATTCAAACCTCTGAAAAAATGTAGCTACATATCGCAATGACACATAGCACGAACTCTATGATTGGTCAGTTTGGTAGCGCTGATGAGTGTGGGCGGAGGTGAGAGTCGTGCAAACACATTGGAGCGAGTGTTCACAAGTGTGGAGTCCCGTGAAGGAGCTCCAGATGGAAACTGTTGTTTTGTGTTTACCTTATTATTAAAGTTGTTGCACGTCCGCCGGCTCCTGCCTCTGATTGAGTGAGTTTGAGCCACTCGTACATTAAAGTAGCATTCAGAAAAAACACCATTGGAGAAACTCGACAGAGGAACATAAACACCTACTGCCAACCAGCATTTCGGAAGTGTTATTGCAGGGTAACATAAACAGCACACAGAAGTAAAAATGCACCACAACGCGCAAGCCATGTGCCGTGGGTCACGCCGATCACTCGACGCAGAAGTATAAACCAGGCCTAGGGCTGATTTATACTTACTTCTGTCAAGCATACGCGTATAATACAAATAATGTGCTAACTCATATGTGACGGCTACATACATTTTGTCACCACGCTACAGACTGCAGAGAGTGGTGTCTCCGAAGATGATTAAATTTGCTGTATTTTGCATGCCAGGCCAGTAGGTGGCAATGACACTTTGCAAAGAAACACACTAGGTGCGTCCCAAATCGCATACTTATTTACTATTTTACGCCATTTCATAGTATAAATAGTGTAAGTAGTGCGTTCACACTGAAAACTCTAAAAATAATAAGTGCGCTTTAATTACCCGGATGATGCCCTTAATCAACTGGTATAATGAAGTGTGGCATGATGGACACTTCACACATTCACTCAACACATTCAAGGAGAGTGATTATAGCGCCTACCGATGGAGAATGCGGTTATACTCATGGCAGGTATTATTTGGTAATTTATTTCACTAATTTGGCCACCGTCAAACATAATCAGGGAAACGATTTGAAGTTACGCTTAGTAAAAGAACCATTAGTGTTCCATTTGAGACAACACTACATGCTGTGCATAAGTGCATAGTGTATAGTGTGCCATTTGGGACGCAGCAGTCTGTTACAGTCTGTTAGTCCTCTATTGTCATTTTGGTTGTGGAGCACTCACAAATGCCCGCTCACAAAATTTTATACACATGGAAATGAACGTATTTGTGAAGTCTTTATTTTCTGTTTTTTTTTTTTTGTAAATATATCAAGACAAAATATGGTTCTCAAAAATGTGCAGTTTGGGAATGTTTACACCACAATGATTTCAACTAGTTTGTTAAATGTGTTTTGCCCATTCATTTTCACAACAACAAATTTTTGAGGGCCTGAAAACCCAACCATTAGTCTCAAGTGCCGAATGGTTCTCGTTCCAGTCAGTAGGCTACAGGAAGGTTTAATTTTATACTGTGGTGCTGATAATGGAACTCCAGAATGTAATGCAAATCTGCCAGTTGTTGCCTTGGTAACGCAAGTGTAATGTAAACTGTAATGTAGTTAATGAACAGATATTTATATTTTTAGGAAACGATTAGCCAGCTAAGGAGAAACTGGCAGCCAGCCAACAGAGTTGCAACCTTAGGCTATGTTTACACTGAATTTAAAAACAGCATTTTTGACTAAAAACTCTCCATATCTACTCTATCGATTTCAATTCTTTCTGTCATTCACACTAAAGCGACTGAAATGCTTTTGTTCATGTACTGTGTAGGCGCACAGACACAAGATGTTTTAATCTGCATCATATGTGTTTATTTACTTTCCGTCTCTTTGAAACATTGCGGCAAAATGTCACAACTGTGGTCTGCTTCTGCCACTGAAAAACAGCTCCCAGTAAACAGAGAGGGGTCTGGATGCAGAACTGGTGCAGTGCAATCTGAGCTGCATCCAATGCTTTTTAATACGCTCACCTTACCCCACCCCTAACCCTACCGGTCACAGTGACGTCACTCACTCCATTGAGTGCATTGTGTCTGACATTGCATCGCTGAGGGATGCAATCTCAGCTTGCATCCAGATACTATTGAGTAAACATGCCATGTCTTTTAAGAGAGGCAATATGGAGCAAACTGACATAAATCTTTAATAAAACTGTCAAAATAGACAGCATGCAAAACATCTTCTCCACCTGAATTGCTGAACTGTGTCACATATCGAAGGCACATATCTTCAACAGACAGTGGATGGAAGGCTAAAGAGGAGAGAAAAATATGCATTTTTAAACTAAAATATATTATTGTGAACATAGCCTTACTCACACACTCACTCCACCAGCACAGTTCAGCACAGACAGAGAATGGTTTGTAATCGTGCCATACTGTACCAGGTTCACATGGAAATACAACTGGAATCACACCTGACTGTTTTAAGAAGAGTTTGGCACAATAGAAAAGTGGCTATATTTGTCTCTGTGAAATCTACAAAAATATGATTGTTGTTTATGACATGTATAGTATAATAAAGGTTGAATCTATAGGCAATCCTCTGGCCTCGCATGCATAATACTTCTTTCAGCCATTTTTGTAAATCTGCATGAATGGGGATCATGTTGACAATGCTGTGTGTAATCTCTGTACAGAGAACCAAACGAATAATCTTCTAATCTTCAGTTTTTAAATAAATTGTTGACATGAAATAAAAAAATTAAAAAGTGTATTTTCCAGGCATGCAAAAAAATTTTTTTTATTGCTGAACAGTCATATTTAGGTTTCAAATTCACTGTCAAAATATTCAGTCTTGTCACTTCGTCAAGTTTCACCCAGCTTTCAAACTTGTCCCAGCTTTCAAATTCATCTAATCATACTATTCCCTTAAAATATATACTCCTTTTGTAAATAAAAATAGCAATCTTTTAAGCAGAAAAAAAACATTCCCCTTTAGAGGAAACTTCGACTTGTGTCTGAGACCCTTTGGGAGTGCGCTATAGCACCAGTTACTCTGAAGAGTAAGAAAATGGGCCAATGAATTCCTATGAGTTGGCAAAGCTACTCCACAGGTGCTGGTGATTAATCATTAGTAGAGTATATATAACCAGCACGTGCAGAGAGATCTTTAGACTTTTTGCTTCAGTGCCTCACAAGAGACTGAAGAGAGTATTCTACAAGACTGACTTCCAGAGTGAAAGCAACAGATCTGCAATCAGTGCGAATGACGAGCAAAACAGTGGCAATTGATCTCCCATCCCTTAGGTGTGCACCGTGGGACCATCACCCCACTGTGCTTTCCTGGCTCCCAAACTCACACTCCTCGCAACGGCCCCCTCCCTTGTATATTCGCCTGATGAAAGACCTTCCTTCTCAGGTATGGAGCACCCACTGGCACCCACGCCCAGATCTCTGGAATCTCCACGTGTGCTCCTTAGATGGAGCGCTGAAGACATAGGTGACACAATGGCTTTGGTGGTTAACACCATCACTCAGGCTAGAATGGAGTCTATTTGCTGAGTGGTGTGCTTCTCACCAAAAAACCCCCCAGACATGCTGGATTAACATCATGTTATCCTTCCTTCAGCATAACACATTACATTGCTGCCATCTTGTCTCACCATTATGCGGTTAATGGCAGCACGCTCTGGAGACATAACCTAATCATCTGGTTCCTCAGAAGCGCGAGTTAATTAAAATCATCCTTCCCCGCTCTCATGCCCTCTTGGGATCTCTCGGTAGTTCTAGCGTGTCTGCAAAGACATCCATTTAAGCCACTTGACTCAGTATCCTTGAAAATTCTGCTGGTCTTGTTGGCATCGATTAAGAGGGTTGGGGATCTGGAGGCATTTTCGATCAGCTAATCATGACTGGAGTTTTGGCTACATGCTCAAGCTTCCTATACCAATCACTTTAGAGTTCTATTGGTGAACCTGCAAGCGCTGCCCACGGAGGAGGCAGATCCAGCCCTTTCACTGCTGTGTCCAGTTCGCACTCTGTGATGTTATATGGACCGCACTCAGAACATAAGATCTTCTGAGCAGCTCTTTGTCTCTTATGGTGCTCGGCAAAAAGGAAGTGCTTTATCAAAACTGAGGTTGGCCCACTGAATAGTTGATTCCATCACCCTTGCTTATCAGCTATGTCCCCTTGGAGTAAGAGCGCACTTAACAAAGAGCACTCACGTGGCGCCTCTCTAGCAGACATTTGTAGAGCAATACCTAATACATTTGCAAGATTTTATAATCTTTGTGTGAAGCCAGTTTCCTCTTGATTACTGGGTAATGCCAGTCAATCGGGAGGAAACTGAGCTTGGTGTCCAAAAATGCTTGCTGTGTTTTTTCCCTGAACGAGTTCCCCGTCTAACGTACCTTAAAGAGTTTCTCCGAGGCCCCCAGCACCCGGTTCAGTGGAGGAGCTAGGTGCCTGGCCTAGTACGATGTCTAGTATGCCCACTTGGTATAACTAGGTGCTGGGGATCGGTGCGAGTTATCTTCCCTACCTGTTAACCATTTTATCATATGCAGCACTCCCCCTGCTTAGGGCTAGCCCTTATGATTGTATTGTCACCATTTCTCCCCCTTTGGGTAGCAGGTGGCCTCTGTAGTGTCCTTCCCCCTTGGGACTGGCATGCTTTCCCAACATACTGTCATATTTCTAATATCCCTAATCTACAAATAGCTAGGTACAGAGATAATATAGGACCCCGAAATTCTAAATTATTCCCATATTCCAGTAATTAAAGAGCCTGGGAATGTTGAAAGGTTGTTTGTGATTAAAGTTCCGTCTGGAAGGGAACGTCCTGGTTACAATTGTAACCCATGTTCCCCGAAGAGTGGTACAGAATTGTGTGTCTCCTTTGCTAAAGCAGCTGGGTCTCCAGCTGGTTTGGCTCTTAAGCGGCTAAAGCAGGGGTCACCAATCTCGGTCCTGAAGGGCCGGTGTCCCTGCAGGGTTTAGCTCCAACTTGCCTCAACAAACCTGGCTGGGTGTTTCAAGAATACCTAGTAAGACCTCGATTAGCTTGTTCAGGTGTGTTTGATTTGGGTTGGAGCTAAAATCTGCAGCACACCGGCCCTCCAGGAACAAGTTTGGTGACCCCTGGGCTAAAGTCAAAAGGTCTCTCTGCATGCACTGGTTATATACTCTAACAATGATTAGTCACCAGCACCTGCTGAGCTGAGCTCTGCCAAATCATAATCATTCATTGGCCTGTTTTCTTACTCTTCACAGTGATTGGTCGTCTATCATACTCTTAAAGTGTCTCAGACACACATGTCCATTCCTTTCTTTGGGGACCGTCAGTTATGTTCATAACCAGAAAATTTTACACATGCTTCCTGTTTTCTGTGGTCACTGTAGCTTCTGTTGCCAAATCTTATTGTAGTTTATCAGGCAATTCTTTATTTATATTTAATATATTCTTTAATGTTTTCTAGCTCCTCTTCCAATTCCTGTCATTTCCAGTTACAATATCTGCCCAACTACTTCTTCAGAGTCCAGATGTGTGTTGCTGTGTTCAGTGAATGTGAGTGCTGTGAGTCTCTCCTGGTACAAAGGAAACAGTTTATTGTTCAACATCAGTGTGTCTGATCTCAGCATCAGTCTCTCTCTACCTCTGGAAGTGGAAAATCAGGATAAACACACCTACAGCTGTGTGGTCAACAACCCCATCAGAAACCACACCACACATCTGGACATCAACACACTCTGTAGCACAGGCTCAGGTATGGCAGATACAATACTAGCAATTATTAGTTAATTCCACATAAAACGCAAATATTTAAACTGCTAACAGTTTAACATTTTATCCCTCATAAGATGGCCTCTTTCAAAAAGCTGTGATCCTATTGGCTCTCTCTGCTGTTGTGGGCGTGGCCATGGTGGCTGTACTGGTTTTTGAGTTCAGATCCAGAAGTCGTAGAAAGAAGAAGAGTGTGCGAGAAGAAGCAGAAAACATCACCTATTCAACTATAGATGTTCTTGAACGATCCCAGCCATAGGGGTAAATATCATTGACAGATTGAATCCACCTTAGTTTGCTACAAAAGATTGGGCAATTTTTGATTGATTATCCGATTCTACTTGACTAATGAGTAACCAAGAAACATTGCTGAAATGCAGTTAACAATAAAACTATTTGTTCAACCTATCAGCTGATTTCACATACATATTTAACAAATATCATTTTTTTAGGGCTTCACGGGTGTAGCTGGACCAAAACAAAAAAGAAATTTGATAACTTTTGAACTGTTCACGAGTTCACACTTGCAATAGTTTCAGAATAAAGCGTATTTGGCGTGCTGTCCGGGGACAGGGCTCTGAGCTCGGGGAAGACACCCAAACTCGAGTTATTCCTCTTATTAGGAAACAGAGAGGAATTGGGATTCAAGCGAAGTATCTAGCCCGGCCCCAGAACGCTCCCCCCGGGATTGTAATGCTTAAGAGGTGAGGTGACGGGGTGGTGGAGGGATGCTAAAGTCGTAAGATGCTGCAGGTAAGAGAGCTTTGGTATATATAGGGGTTTGGTCAAGAACTGATTGGATAATAGAATAATTGTCAATGACGTATTTCATACTGAAACTTCTGCGCGTGCTCCTCCCGAAATTTGTTTATAAAACATCACTTAGTTACAGACTGAATAAGTAATTTTTTCTGTAATATCTGTAAATCAAGAAAAAATGGCTATCTCAATATTTTTTTTATGTTATTTAGAAATTTAGTAGAAAGAGTCCTAGCCCTTTTGTCCAATTAAAACCAAACTACTGCAGGAATATTTCCTGGAAATGAAAATATAGTAACTATGTACTCCCCCTCACTGCAAAAAAAAAAAAAAAACACAAGAGCACGCAACTGAAAACCAGCAACCAGCTTCAGCACATTTTTTAGTTTACTCAACTTAAATAGAGTCAAGTGCAGTGCTTGGGTTGAACTTGAGTAAACTCAAAAATGTGCTGGTTGCTAGTTTTAAGTTGCGTGCTCTTGTGTTTTCAAACTTTGTTATTTTTGTTTTATTGCTGAACACAAAAGAAGTTGTTTAAAAAACAAATGTTAGAGACCTGTAACCATTGACTTCCATAGTAAAAGAAACAAATACTATGAGTTAGGTTTTTGAAAGAGGTTTGGGAAGAAGAACACTCTCTCCATCTTCAATACCCGGCTGAGGGGCCCTTGAGAAAGGCACCTACACCCCTGGGTAGCCATACTTGACAATAGTCACTTCACTTTACTTCAGAGTAAAAAACAAACATGACCTCCATAATTAAGTTCATTCCAATCTTCAGTGCTCAAAACTGATGCTGTCCAACTGATGGGCACTTCAGGCACCCATGATCCTTTGCACAGGAAAGTGGTTTGGTGTCACAGAATATCAACTACTGTTGCATTCACAAATTTATAAATAAAAATAATGATATATAAATTACATACATAAATATATACATACATACAAACATAAATAAACAAAGAATGAAGCACAGTGTGCACAATGTACCTATTATATTGTGTGTGTTCTGTGGGTGCCAACTAGAGAACGTGCAATGGTGCAATGATCGTCCCATTGTGATGACTGGAAGTGCATTCCAAAAACATTTTTTTTTGTCTCCTACACCCTTCATTTCTTTGAAGCTGTCACTTAAGAGCATAAACCCTTAAGGGGGTCACACACTGGACCCGCTGTGACACACCATGCTTTTTAGAACTGTAAACACAGTTTTCTCTGAGTGTATCTGTTCACATTGCTTAGTAACGTATAGACCAGGGGCACCAACCCTATACCTGGAGATCTACCCTGCTACAGATTTCAGTTTCAACCCTGGCCAAACACACCTAGATCTCGAGGAACAGGGCTGGTGACACCTGGTGTAGACAAACATGTAAAGACAGAACACACCATAGTGTGCGATCCGCTTTTTAATGGATTAGGGCATATGGGATGAGGCCTTCCGAGTAAAATGAAGAGTATATTTCTGCAACACTTTGTCTTATTCAGACAAAAATGGGCATTTGTAATGAGAACTATGACCTGAGGTTACCTGCATTATTTCTGCATAGTGCCACATAGTGTTCAGGTGGACATCAGGCTGTATTTCCTCAAAGTATTATCATATTCAAATTTGTAGTTTATAAAGATAAGACAACCATGACCCACCATTACCTGTGCTGTTTTGGCACAGTGCCACCTAGTGATCAGGTGGACATGAGGCTGTATCTCCTCAATGCTTTAATGTATCAGAGTCAAACTTAGGTGTTTATGATGGACATGTGTTGTCATTAACCTACCCTTCTTGTAATTTAAAGAGGTGGTCCACTTCGATGATATAGTTTGAACTTTAGTTGATGTGTAATGTAGCTGTGTGAATAGAAACAACATATCTGAATGTAAAATTGGTCAAAGTTCAATGCAAAGGGGGAGGTTGGCTTTTTCAGAGTTAGCTTAGCAAAGCCTACAGCGAATAAAGTTTGTGGACTACAAAAAAATACATCCAGTATTGCTAGTGAAATCACAAATACTTCAGGTTATGCACATACACTCTGCGCAGTGAAGGAGCGTGGCAAGAGGCGCTGTAATGTTAATGCAGAGAAAGCTAAAATGCCATCCAAACGCTTCTATTTCCACAGAGCTTTTTCTGTTTCTGTATTTGGGCTTCCAAAGGACATGACACAAAGAAAGAAGTGTTTACAGTTTAATATTAATTATGTTCCAGAATATATATATATATATATATATATATATATATATATATATATATATATATATATATATATATATATATATATATATATATATATAGCTAGCATTTGACAAAGGAGAACTTTCAGAATCTCTCCCAGTTCAGTGCTGGATTCGGCTAAACTCCTCAAAGAAGGAGTTGCTCCAACCATAATAGACGAAGCTGAGAATTGTGAGCCACAGCCTGTAAGTATTTTTATTTGTTAAAATGTAACTGTTACATACACAGTGTCTAGCGTTAACGGTATGTTGTAGCGAAGCAGTAAACAAGAATGTAAACAAAGGGAAATGCTGTTTGGCACTGCTAACAATTTAGCTACAAATTCCTATTTATGAGTCAAACCTCTGTAAACACACACAAGCTTTAGCAGCGCTGCAGTGTCTCTCTGTGCAGACACTTTTCCTGCATTCTACATCTCAAATAATGAACTCGCAAAATATATGAGAGCGTTTCATATTACATACACATACGGAATATATGTGAAAGACACTTATCAGATTTTATTTTAGAGAGGAGGCGTGAGGTTCAGCTGTGTCCTCTGTGTCATTTTCTGTTTAATTGAGGCTCAAACTGGCACGGCTAACAGCTACTCTGACTCACAGTATTTACACAGTGCAAAAGCGCGTGCTTAAAGGGTCATGATGGTTTTCCTGGTGACTTGGAGCTGATCCGCGAATCACAGCACATTATGTTAGTGTGCTTAAAGGGTCATGACGCTTTTCCTGGTGACTTGGAGCTGATCCGCGAATCACAGCACATTATGTTAGCTGACCAATCAGAGCCTCTCGAGGGCGGGCCTTTCAGAGGAACTAGGAAATATGACAGTCTTTTTCATGTTAGCTGAGTAGCTGTATATAATCAAAGTAATATATATGAAAAAATAACATGATTTTCTACAAGTGAAGCATGAGCACACATTGCTTTGCATCGTATAAACACAACCAAGCCTTCAAACTACGCTCTGAACCACCCCTTTAAAAAAAGAAACTTTTTGCTTATAAACCCCAAACTGTCTTTTAATACTCAAAGTAATTGCTGTTTGCAGGTATATTTCTTAAAGCATTTGTTTTATACAACCATTAACATTCCGCTTTATTATACAAATGTGTCATGTAGTTAATATTTTTGTGTTTTAGATTTGGTTTTCCTTTGTTTGCTTTCTTAGTGTCACATTTCTATATGTGTAATGATTTTATTGTAAACAGATTATTAAATGTCTGTCAAACTGTCCCTTTTTTGAATAATTTTTGGTAACACTTTACAATAATAGTACATTAATAATAATGTGTTAATATGCAAACTAAACAATATTATGGACTAATGATGAGTTAATGTATGCGCTAATCATGAACTAACTTTAACTACAACATGAGTCACATGATTTCATATGTGAATAACGGCTACCTTAATTACTTGTTAGTGCATGATTGTTTGTTAATTAATGTATTAATTACCAGATTAGTTTATGCTTAATTTAAACATCATGAACTCGTGAGCTCTTAATATATAATTATGTTGTTAATTATTGTATTAATTAACATTTAAGTTTAAGCTAAATGTAACCAATATACGAGTTTATGTTGGTTACATTTAGCTTAAACTTAAATGTTAATTAATACAATAATTAACAACATGTACTAACAAGTAATTAAGTAGTCGTTATACCCACATGAACTCTTGTGACTCACGTTGTAGTTACTGTTAGTTCATGATTACCACACACCTTAATTAATCTTTAATTCATAATAAAGTAATGTTTAGTGTACGTATTAATTTATTCATGTACTGTTATTATAAAGTGTAACCTCTTTTTTTTTTATCTCACACAAGCCGAATAGTATTAAGTCAATTAAGGGCATTATGTAACTTACTGAATGTTAACAATATACTATTACTAATAAATAATTAAAGTACAGCTCTCTCTTGCTGTGAAGTTGACATGCAAAATAACTTTGTAATTTAAGGCATTGCATTTTGTTTTGTGTTACTGTATGCCTTATTTACATTATTAAATAAACTTGCTTTCATATAAATTTAATTCTTGTGCCTCATTCTTCGGATTCAGCTTTGTTTAGCTCTGTTTAGTCTTTTAGACTTATAATCAAGAAACCTGTTTAAAGCTGTCATATCTTAATAGATGTGAGTGTGTTTGTCAAAACAGCATTCTGGGAAGCTGCTGACCGCTAGATCATAAAAGCATCGAGGGTAAAATGAGTTAAAAGGAGAACTGAGCACAGTCACAGAAAATAAATGTGTGAACAAGTCAAATTGTGTTCTATGCTAAACTTATTCTGATCTGCATTTTGCTGGACTATCTTTATGCATATTTAAGTTCAGCAATGATGCCAAGTGCTTTATTTATTATACATCAAATGCTGACACTAAATGTTGCAGAAATGGTGATATTAATTGATGTTTTAACATATATTGCAATCTAAAAACTGCCAATGTTGGGTCAAATATGGATGCACCCAACCATTGAGTTAAAAAGTGCAATTTAATTTAAACTGAAAGAATTAACCAAATGTTGGGGTTGTCCATATTTGACCCAATGTTGGTTTACAAGGACCCAGCTTTATTTTTAGATTGTAGTTTACTAATAGAAAATCTTTGCTGAAGTCTCTGCTGGTGAAACAACTACTGATGCCCAGTTAATGTGTAAAAACAGAAATACAAATTATTAAAGCGCACAAGCAAACACTTCATGTAGTTTATATTTTAGCAAACTTTATAAAAAATTATAATTCAGCCAGTAATTAAAGTGATAGTTCACCCAAAATCTTCATTTACTCATCCTCTATTTGTCACAAACCTTTATGTGTTTCCTTTTTCTGTTGATCACAAGAGGTTATTTTGAACTGAGTCTGTAATGTCTGTAACCATTGACTTCCATAGTATGTTTTTCTTACCATGGAAGTCAGTGTTTACAGGTTTCTAACATTTTCCCGAATCTCTTCTTTTGTGTTCAACAGAAAAAAGGAAACACATAAAGCTTCGGAAGAGTAAATAGTCAGTGAATTTTCATTTTTGTGTGAACTATCCCTTTAATAGCTGGCAATGCAACGTAACAGTGGATCAAAACGTTGAGATAGAGGAAGCTGATCACAACTGGAAAAACAGATGTCTCTGTGGCCCTCTGCTGGATGTACGCAGTCAAAACACTTTGGTTCTCAAACTGACAAAACCGGCCATTAAATATGCACATTTCCCCGAAAAAAACTGCACTTCAGCTGGCATAATTATTACATTTACATCAACATTTATAAATATTATTTATAAATGTAAGTCATATGACTTGCCCTAGTTGCCACATTTTCATCTTTCGTCTCATACTGCAACTTGCAAAAATTAAAACCCCCAAAACTCCAAACAAATCTGAACATTTGTTTAGCGAGCACGGTGGACGTGTCTAATCTGATTTAAAATTCACTAGTCTCATTTTGAATGTTCACTCCATCAGGATCATCTCCACCCATCAGTGGGGTTTTCACATTTTTACTTGTGGAATCAAAAAAGCAATAAAAAAAATTAACCAATATTTTTTACAGATGCATAAACATACAGTACACATAAAAAAATGACGTTTGCTTATTTAAATGAGCTGAAACAACACAATTCTTGAGTTTTTTAGAGGGACAACTTAATTCTTTTATGTTTAATCCACTTTGATTGAGTGGAACCCAGCATTTCTTTACAGTGTATGGATGATATTGCAATAAGTCATTTACGTTTTTACGAAATTGACGAATTAAATGACGTTTTTAGACCACAGGCCTCTATAAACAGTGTCAAATGGTTATTTTGTTGCTCATCATCCGTGACCGTGATAGGCCAATCACATCTGATGCCACTTTAACCCACTGACAAAAGAAAAAAAAGACGAGAAAAACGACATAATTCTATAGTCATTTACAGAACCATTCTACCGAAAAACATTGAGGGACAATAACATGTGCAATAACATTAGAGCATTCAAAGAGGCAGATGCATCCCATATGAAAAAAAAACTAGTAAATACACTCAAAAAAGCAATTTTTTTGCTTGTTGAAATTAACGTTACTTATTTAAAATGAGCTGAAACAACACAATTCTTGAGATTTCATTGGGACAACGTAATTTTTCATGTTCTATCAACATAAATCTGTTAAAAGTGTTAAGTTAACTTAATTGATTTGTGTTGGACCAACATGAATCAATTGTCTGGAACCCTGCATCTTTTACAGTGTACTAGTGTTTTAGAATCATACAACAGTAAAGTGTATTATCCTAGTTATATTAATTAATTTATTTATTTTCGCTTAATTAGTCTCTTATTTAGCAGGGGTCACCACAGTGGAATCAACCACCAACTATTCCGGCATATGTTATATGCAGCAGTTGTCCTTCCAGCCGCAACCCTGTACTGGGAAACACCCATACACACTCACATTCACACACGCACTCCTCAATAAGGCCAATTTAGCTTATTCAATTCACCTGTAGCTCATGTCTTTGGACTGTGGGGGAAACCAGAGCACTCGGAGGAAACCCACCCAAACACAGGGAGAACATACAAACTCCACAAAGAAATGCCAACTGACCCAGCCGAGGTTTGAACCAGTGACCTTCTTGCTGTGATGCGACAATGCTAACTACTGAGCCACCTTGCCACCACTGGTTATTTTATCATTAAGTTTATTATAGAGTTATTTATTATAAAGTTTTTTTCTTTTTGAAAATGAATCAGAACAAAAATCACATGCCTGTTTTTGTTTTCAGTAACTTACATAATTATTTCTGTACTTAATCTGGACTTTACTAGAACTATGTTAAGCTGCTTTGACACAATCTACATTGTAAAAAGCGCAATAAATAAATAAACATGAATTGAATTGATTTTCAGATTAATCTGATTGCTTAAGGTAATGTGACACTGTTTCTCTTATTCTCCCCCCAGATTTGTCTGAAACGGAGATTGATGAAGCTAAATCCATTTCAGCGATTGAAGGGGATTCTATTACTTTACACACGGGTCTTACTGAAATACACAATGATGACAAAGATCTCAAAACTTAGGGCTTCTGGTAGTACCTAGAATAGCAAAGTCGAGTAAAGGAGGTCGAGCCTTCTCATTTATAGCTCCTAAACTCTGGAATAGCCTTCCTGATAACGTCCGAGGCTCAGACACACTCTCCCAATTCAAAACAAGATTAAAGACCTATCTGTTCAGTAAAGCATACACTTAGTGCACCACTTAGGGGGCTTCCACACAAGTTATGCATCTTGTTTATATACACTATGAACAGCAGCTACACTAATTATTTTCTTTATTCTCCTTTTCCACCTGGGGATACTCTTCCCGAGGCCCTCAGGCTATGCAGAGTCACTGATTCGATCCAAGACCAACGACGAGATGATCCCAGGGTTTCCATATCCTGGACCAGGCCGTATCCTGAGCAGCTACTGTGGTGGTCATGGAGGAGTGGAGAACATGAGACTGATTCCTGTGACGCTCCAGAGACAGACAAGTCTTCGCTGAGGCCAGCTTCCAGCCTCCGCCACTGAGACTGCAGCTCTGCACAAGACGTTTGGCCAGCGGAGAAATTAAAATGATCGTGCCCAACTGAGTCTGGTTTCTCTCAAGTTTTTTTTTCTTCAATTTCGCCATTTAGTGAAGTTTTTTTTCCCTCTCCGCTGTCTCCACTAGCTTGCATGGTTCGGGATTTATAGAGCTGCGCATCGTTGGATTTGCTCTTCAGTATTTGGACTCTCAGTAGTGATTATTAAACCACACTGAACTGAGCTAAACTGAACTGAACTTAAACACTACAAACTACACTGTTCCAATTTATTATGACCCTTTATGTGAAGCTGCTATGACACATTCTACATTGTATAAGTGCTATACAAATAAAGGTGAATTGAATTGAATTGACACCATACTGTGGATGTTTGGACCTAAAGAATCTTTCATCTCTCACATAACAAGAAAGGCAGATTTTACCTCAGAGTTTGTCACAGATGATGTTGAAATTAGTGGCAGGTTAGAAGTGAAACTAAACACTAGATTTTAATGAATTAACATTGTGCTTGTTTTCCAGAGAAGTCGACGTCAGTATCAGTGATGGAAGTATACATTACAGGCAACCCATACATGCGGTTTAGTCTCAGAATAGCCTGAAGCTTTACCTCTGAAACTTGGAGAGTTTTTAATATGCGAAAATTACGAGTAAAAACAGCTAAAAGCCAGGTATACTTAGAATACGTAATTATACTTATAAGTTTATGACAAAATGAACAAGTAGGCAACATATACTGAGACTTTTCTGTCAGTAAATATGTTTTCCATCAAATATACCAGTGCAACGTTAATTATTTTTCTGAGAAGTGCCTAAAGTAAATTACCAGTAAGTACTTACAAGTAGACTGAAAGTGTACTTTCCTATTTTTAAGTTTAACTGAAGTACATTAAAAACATACATAACTAATGAACTTTTTTAAAGGGCAGCAGCATGGTAAACATGGTAAAAGTTTCAAATTGATACCGTTTTATCATATTGTTAGCATAATTTTCAAAAACATGCTACACATACAGTATTCTAGCAATGCAGTAAAACATGATAGCGTACTTCTAAAATGTGCTGTTAACATGATGGTATATTTAACACATACATATGTTAAAATGTGCTGGTACCATCCCAAAACAAGCTAGCTACATGCTAAAACACACTCTTTTTAAAATCAAGCTTGATCTAATGAGCAAGCATGTTCTCTGTTTCTATGTACAACTGTGACAGTTGAAGTTAAAGAGGAGGAAGGAAGAACTCTCTGTCTAATGACTGGAATGAAACTGCAGAATGATGATGAGATAAAGTGGTGTTTAACACACTGCCTGTATACCTCGGTTTGCCCCTGTGTTGAATAAACCTGCATGTGGATCCTCACCTCTGTTGTCAGTGTCACATCCCCTGGTTACAATTGTTAACTTCACTCTTCTAATACCTAAAGGCGTTTCTCCCATTTCAACCTGCATGGATGTGAAGTTCTGAATGACCCACTACAGATTCTCAGGGCCTGCGCCTGCAATATCTAGTGACCATCACCAATATGAGAGGAGCAATTCAAAAACGTAATTGCTTGAGAAATAAATGATCATTTTAACCAATTTCTTAAACATCTACACACACGATGTCATCAACCTGATGGTAACAATTCAAAGGTATTTTTTAAATCTACATATTTCATAAATGTTCATTATATGACATTGTTAAATACAGTTGAAATTAGAATCATTAGACCCCCTGAATTATTAGACCCCCTGTTTATTTTTTTCCCAATTTCTGCTTAACAGAGAGATTTTTTCCGCACATTTCTAAACATAATAGTTTTAATAACTCATTTCTAATAACTGATTTATTTTATCTTTGCCATGATGACAGTAAATAATATTTGACTAGATATTATTCAAGACACTTCTATACAGCTTTAAGTGACATTTAAAGGCTTAACTAGGGTAATTAACTAGTCAGGTTATGGTAATTAGGCAAGTTATTGTATAATGATGGTTTGTTCTGTAGACTATCGAGAAAAAATATAGCTTAAAGGGGCTAATAATTCTGACCTTAAAATGTTTTTTAAAAAAACTAAAAAACTGCTTTTGTAGCCGAAATAAATCAAATAAGAGTTTCTCCAGAAGAAAAAATATTATCAGACATACTGTGGAAATTTCCTTGCTCTGTTAAACATCATTTGGGAAATATTAAAAACAGAAAATTAAATATCAAAGGGGGGCTAATAATTCTGACTTCAACTGTATGTGAACTTGATTTGCATATATTGCCATATATCAGATCTCAATAGGATCTGCTGGATATGTCTATCAGTCTGGTCTAGAAGATCTTGTTAATTTTTTTGTTCACACAGACCTGTCATAATTCATTTATCCCAATTCTGCTCTGAAGCGGTTGGTGAACTGCAAAAGGACAATTTTGTTTTCATCAGACAGAAAGTCCTAAACTCATTGCAGGAGCAACAACTGATAACAGAATATAAAAAAAATGAAATGATCCTGTATGTGAAAACTTTAATATAATAATTTATAAAAGCTTTTTTTGCAAAAGAAATCTGCACATTTTATCATAATAAACTTTTTTTCTGATAAAACACCATGAGAAAGCTTTTTTCAGATAAACATACAAAGAAAGTAGTTTCAGCAGGTTTTGAATGCATTAGTTTCATATCACTTCGCTGAATGAATTCAGTTATTTTACAGCTACAGCAGTCAAAAATCAGTCAAAGCACAAGAAGGAGTGTAAGAAACCTCCTACACTCAGGAGCAGTTTGAGGACAAAAACCTGACAAATGTCCTACAACATCTGAACAGTGGATGCAGCTGAGGGAACTGTATACATTATATAAGTAACTGACTCTGGTTTATTGAATTATTTGAAAATAATGCACACACGAGGTCTGCTTTGTGCCTTGGCTACATCACCACTTCAGGGGCATCATTTATAAAGTGTGTGTAAGCTCAAATCTGATCTTGGAATGTGTGTAACATTAGCAAACACATAGCCTTAATCTAAAACAGGCATGCCCAAACCTTTCTTATGACAGGCCGAAAACCAAAGTTGAGTGATGGCTGTGGGCCCTCAATGTAGTAAATTAAAGTTTCCATGAGTAATTTTTCTAATATTTAAATAATTACAAGTAACTACAACACATTGCTTTAAATTATAATAACTAATGCTATTCATTCATTTTCCTTCGACTTAGTCCCTTTATTCATCAAGGGTCGACAAAGCGGAATGTACCGCCATCTTATCTAGCATATGTTTTACACAGCGGATGCCCTTCCAGATGCAACCCAGTACTGGGAAACACCTATACACACCCAAACACACACACACATGCACTACGGCCAATTTAGTTTATTCAGTTCACCTATAGCGCATGTCTTTGAATTGTGCACCTAGAGGAAACCCACGCCAACACAGGAAGAACATGCAAACTCCACACAGAAATACCAACTGCCCTAGTCAGGATTCGAAACAGCAACCTTCTTGCTGTGAGTCGACAGTGCTAACCACTGAGCCACCGTGTTGCAACTAATGGCGTGTATTTTAAAAAGTAATAATAACCCTATTACAGTAAAAACATAAACAATCCATTTAATAACACAATGGAGTTCAATACTGAATACACTAATACACTGCACCTGCCTTTGCCTTGATTTGTTTGCTGATGTCTTATGCATTCTATTAGTCAAGTGACAGTACTGTATTTACATTTTTAAAAATCTGATTCATTTACAAAACAAAACAAATTACAAAAGCACACAAACAAAATGTTACATTAAAGAGCCCATATTATGGGTTTTTGAAAATGCCATTCCATGTAGTGTGTCACACAGCTCTAAGTGAAGTGAAATGTCCAGCTAAGGCTTAAATCTGTAACTGTACAGTGTTTAAAACCATTAATTAATCTATAAAAGAGTCGACTCACAGTGCTTCAAATGAGTCGTCTTGATAACGAGTCATTAGGTGTTTCGTGATGACGCGGCCACGAAACACAAGTAGTTGCGGGCGCAAACCCGGGAGATTTGAAACCTGCGGCCCCGCCCACTAACAGAAAAAAAGTCTCACACACAGAGACACACACAGACACACAGACAGACACCGGTCGAATGAAGTCACGCTGTGCAGATGGATATTATTGACAGTCTAATTAAAGATGAAACCTCAGCAATATAGCCCAGCCTTGAGCAGATTGAGTGCTTCTGGAAACTACATGCTTACAAAGAAGACTTCATCAGTTTGTTAAAGGAAGGATCAGTATAGACTGTCAGAACATGGATCAGTGCATCATGAATCAGTTTCTACCCCCATTTCACAAGTGTAAGTACGTGCGATTAAAATTGTTGCCTCGTTTACTCTATCTTGCAAATGATGTATTTAGTTGTGTTTTGTTACTTGTAACCGCGTGTACTGTATCAGGTTAACTCTTTATTTTCATATCGCGTGTAAAGTCACGTTGAAAATGTGATGCGTGCCGCTTTGTTTATACATCGTCAGCTGTTGCTACACGCATGCAACGGTCAAGTTTCAAAATAGTTCAGCTCAGGTTCGAGGTGAGGTGTATAAATTGCACCCAGCAAGCTGAACTGGCGCTCTAGGCGTGTGTGTCGTGTCCTCGGGGATGAGTGTAATGTGTGTGTGTGTGTCTCCTCTGAGGGTAATGTGTGTGTGTTTGTGTTTCTCCTCGTGTGTGTAACGCTCTAGGCTGGATGATCACGCCGCCCTCGACCCAATAGTGAAAACGAAAGGGACCCGCTAGTACAATGATGACCGGGGGGTGTCGCGGTTGAATTTGAAGACCGGGGGGGATGGGATATAACTGAGCGCCGCGGATATAACGGAGCGATTCTCGGATATAACTGAGTGCCGTGCCATCTCTATTCTGCCGCCCTAGGTCTCCTCTATGGACGCGCCGGCCCTGTGTGTGTGTGAAAAGAGCAAGTAGTCTGCGACGGGCTAGGAGATCTCCTCGTCAGTTCTTGGACTTTTTGCTCAATAAAATAGTTAGTCGTCAGTATTTTCTAGTCCATCGTCTGTGTTTACATTCACCCACTGGCAGCCAAAATCCACGCCTTACACTATAAAGCGTGTATGAACTGTGACTACTTTTATATTGTTGATTAGCTGCTGGGCATTTCACTCTGTCTTGCGCTGAAGCCTTGTCCGTGTCGACCAATCGCAGCAGGCTGTCATCGGTCCAATCAGCGCAGATTAGCTTCGCGCTGAGGAGGGGTTTGGGAACAAATGAATCGCTGAACGATTCATATGGGAGTCGCTGGGATAATTAGGTAAAACTAAATGCAGATTTTAAGAGCATGAAAGTGTTTTTTGACCTTGCATGCATATTAGACTGTTGTTGGAGACCCTTACAACCTACATATGACCCTATTTCATGTATAATATGGGCTCTTTAAATTTTGAAATGACGATCTGTCAAAGATAATTGGCCATTTTCCCTCTTTTCTCAAATGTCATGGTGGGCCATATCAACAGACCACAGGCCCTAGTTTGGGCATCTCTGATCTAAAGTAACTATACAGTTCCAGTTTTGATTCCCATTTGGTTAATTTTTGGGGAACCAAGTAAGAATGTTCGGGAAGCCAAACACTAACCTTCCCAGAATGTTGCAGGGGGTTTTGTTTTTCCAGGATTCCATTTCATACTTTAATAAAGGTTTGTTGCTGAGGTCGGATGTTGATGATGTCCCTGTGATTGACACTGGTGGGTGTGTCTTATCTTATTAAAGTGAACTTGTCTGCTGCTCATTCTCTCCATCCATAACATCTCCACCTATCAGCGGTGTCAATACAGTCGCTGATCCAACTCCTGTGGAAGCTAAAAGAAAACACAGAGACAATTAGAAAATACTTAAAAACTCAAAAAAACTAATTGGTTAAAAATACATTAGCATATGTGTCACGATCACTGCACATATACCAATTTAATGAACTGCAACTCCCATCATGCAACTCACACACACCAGTTCCTGATTCCTCCTGATTACACGCACACAACTGGAAGCTTGTGATTGTCTAATGACTAGGACTATAAAGACATCTCATTAACACACACTCTTGGCTGAGACTTGCAAATCTGTAAAGCAGGTCGCACACCGGATGCGCCGCTCAGCACCGCACATGATAGCTGGACGTGTTGCACACCAGACATGCACATTCGTATGTTATTTTATATGAAACTATTTAGATGGCCCTCAATGGCACAGCAGAAATATGAACAGTGTCCTGAGTCGTAGCTGGGCGCCGCAGACAGCTGCCGACTTGCGGCACTGGTTTGAGTACACTGATAGAAAATTTTCTCCAAACCACTTGAGAGCAGTGTCAGCAGACTGTATGCAGTATTGTCACAGTGGCTATTTTCTTGCATTCCAGTTATTCTTTTCTTGATGACATTGTTAATCCAAGATGCCTGACAATGATGGCCATGTGCTAAATGCCTCAGGCATATCTGTGAAAAACTATTATTCAAGGTCAACTGAGGTAAAAATAAAATAAAATATGTAAAGTATGATGAATATGTTAGTAATTTATAAAATACAATTTAGGGTAAAATGTAGATTTTATTCACCAAAACCCAACTGTCCACGTATGTGGACATCAAGCAACAGTAGTCAGATTGCATAAAAGTCCTTTTTTCTTTGACCTGCTAGTATATCTATTCTATTTTTTTCAAAGATGTTATAAATTGTCTTGAATTGTAATAAAACAGACATTTAACAAATACATCAACATAAATAGTCATTTAAAATTACACATTACAGCATTAATTGGCAATTTCACACATTCAAATGGAAACACATTTACATTTTGCCTTCTAAACAGGGAAAGAATTTGTCAAAAAGTCAGTACAGAATAATTGAGAATATTCAGTGGCAGTGACCGTGAGAGCAGTGATGAGTATGTGCTATAAAATAGCATATCTATACTGTAAACGTTTCAACATATATATAGCTACTGTTATTATTGTTCTTACAATATGTGTTTTTTTTTTGTTATTATATTGTACTATTATTATTTTTATTAAATGAGCTGATATGAATAGAATAACAGGCCTTTAAAGAAACACAATATTCCATATTGTCTTTATGTCCCATTTTACACCTTTGTTGCATGGTGTCCACGTATGTAGACAAGTAAATAATTATTAAATAAAACAAAATTTTGTAAAAATGAAAATGGATTTCAAGTTTAGTGTCATATTAAAGTATTTTAGTGTCATATAATAATTTAAAAAATCCAGATAATGTTTTTTCTTAATTTGTGCTTGAAAGGGTTAATAAAGCTGCACATGGATCATCACATCTTTTTTTTTTTCGACTCATTACAATATTGATAATGTTGTAGCTTCACAATCTCTAAACATGCAGCAAATAACAGAAAACATAAATATTAAAATCAGGCCTCTGCACACTGGAAAATATATTGCTAATGGCAATTGCTTCTGGCATTTTCCCTGAATATTTTAAAACAAATACAGCTGGATACGGAGACACATTGTTCATATTAATAATAATAATAAATTTTGCATTAATGCAAAAAAAAAAAAAGAATAAATGAATATTTATTTGACATTAGATGGTTTGTAAAGCCATTTTTGATCTTTTCGTTTTTTTGTGAAACTTAAATATTACAATGGAAAAAATAAATAAAACTTACGGAAATATACCACATTTTATCCCAAATCTAATAAAAAAATCTTTAAAAAAAATAATCATAGACGTTTGTTAACATAAACTGTTACTTTTTTGAACTTTATTTTATTATCATGACCAGCCGAATGTACACTTTAGTTCATGAACACACACAGAGAGAGAGAAGGGTAGGCAGATCTGAATGTTGTTTTGCTCACCAGTAATCTTCATATTAAATCTCCTGAATCTGGTCTTCTCGCTGTTGGTGATCTGTAGTTTAAAAAGTCCAGAGTCTTTATTTGTGATATTTGTGATGATCAGAGATCCAGTCTGATGATCCAGCTGGACTCTGTCTCTGAATCTCTCTCCAAAACTAGTGTTGTCTGAAGCGGCTCGAACAACAAGACAATTTTCAGCTCCAAAGGTCCACAGAATCAGATCATCTCCCAGTATTTCAGCTTTAGTCTGGAGAGTAACAGTACCTTGCTCCTGTACTGACTTTGAATTCACTGAATGTCACAGCGACACAAAGACGACACATACAAAACAAAACACAAACTTTTTTGATCGGATGATTTGAGTCTGGAGAACTGTATGAGCTTAATTAATCTCACAACACAATGACATTAAGATAACAAAGCAACTTCATTTCAAAAACCAAACATTATTGCAATGGAAGACTTGATATACTGACCACTGATGATGACAATGAATCTACTGTATATTGGTTTAGTGGTGGTTTTGGTCCTGATCTTCACTATATAGAGTCCAGAATGTATGGTCCTGGTGTTACTCATAGTGAGATCCCCATTGGCGTTCAGGCTCAGTTTACTCCTGAATCTTCCATCAGCACCATCATGTGTCTTCCTGGTCTCTTCTTTTATTTCAGCAATGACATTTTGTTCAACTTCATAATACCACTCTATTATCTCATTCTGCTGTATTTCAGTATGACCAGTTTTCAGTGTGACAGAATCTCCCTCCATCACTGTAATTTGCTCTTCGGCTGTCACAGCAACACAAAAAAACGATAATAGAAATGCGTTCATGAATATGCAGATCAACCTCTTGGTTAATGTACAGTATGGTGCTTTATTCCAAGTCCTCTGAGAAAAAAAAACTTATATGTATATTATTTATTTTGGAAATGGTAATTTTGTCTTTGTGCCTTTGTGAGCTTGTGGCATCTGGTTGGTAAATTTAGAGAAGTTTTAGGAAGTGTCTTCAAGGATCTTTACAACAAATGCATTCCATTATGAATGTCATCATAAATGCTTTTCCAAATTGCTCATCATATTTATGCTTTTACAAATTTAGTTTTAGCAGTTAGTTTTGTTACCTTCTTAAACATTTATTAAAAGGAATTCCTAAACAAAATGGACTTGTTTTAAATTAGGCCAAAATTCATTCATTTTCCTTTGGCTTAGTCCCTTATTTATCAGGGGTCGCCACGGCCAACAATCCCAGCATATGTTTTACACAGTGGATGCAACTTCCAGCTGCAACTCAGTATTGGGAAAAACTCCAATACCTTCTTGCATTCACACACACACTCATACAGTTTTGTTTTATCCAATTCACTTATAGCACATGACTTTGGACTGAAAATGCAAGCTGTGAAGTGATAGTGCTAACCACTGTGTAAATACATATATTGTAATTGTTTATTTTAACTTCGGTGTTCACCAAAATGTTTGCTCCCGAAATCTGATAATACTGTATATACATATGAAATACATTATATTATATTATATTATATTATATTATATTATATTATATTATATTATATTATATTATATTATATTATATTATATTATATTATGTGTACAGTAGTCAACATTTAAAGTGTATCAAATATACTTTTGTTTACTGAATGAATATTTATAGTGTATGTTATTGTAAAAATAGTTATATTGCTCAATATTCATTTTGCTTTTAGGATAACTTTCATGAAAGGAACTTTTATCCACATCAAATGTCCACTACTGTAATTTGTCGTTTTAAAAAAAAAATCATAAACAATGCAAAATATCTTTTTTTGCATGAACTTATTTGCATTATAAGTTTAGTTATTTAGAAAAGATCAGCTAACTAAACCAACAAGTTCAGTAAACTAAACGTAAGTTCACTTAACTTTAGTGAACTAAAATTAATGGGGGTTTTTTAACATCACTGTAGTTAGCAGAAATTGTTGGATGGTTTAAATTTTTTTTTACTTTTGTTAGCTGAACTTTTCTAAGTAAGTAAAACTCAAAATAATCCACGCAAAAATATATTTTTTTTAACTTGAGTCAACATAAATCTTTTACAGTGTACTGTATAAATGAACATCTGTGCAATATTTTGAAATCTATTCTGCAGATTTGTACATAATGACATTATTTTTCTTTGTAGATCTGTGAAATCAAAACATGGACTTGTAAGTTAAGTATGTGATTTGCATATATTGAAGATACCAGACATTTGTGTAGGAAAATGCCATTTACTGGCCTAACAGACATTTTACAACAACATCTTAGAGTTTAGAAGTCAATCTTGCCTATTTACTTACCTTGTTGCTTTTTTAATTTAAACATCCTCCACGGGTAGTAAATCAGAGCTGAGGCCACAATCAGCAGAGAAACACCTATTACTATTCCTGCAATAGCACCGGAAGAAAGACCTTGATCTGGATGCGCTAAAGAGACAGTAAAGATGTCAGTCAATGTGATGATTTAAACTGCTACTAATGTCATTACAGTGAGTTACTCACCACTGACAGAAACAACGAATCGCTGTAAACGCTCAATGCCTCTGATCTGTAGTTCATAAAGTCCAGAGTCTGTGGTTTTAGTGTTTGGGATGGTCAGAGCTCCCAGTTGATCCACCTTCAGTCTGCCTCTGAATCTTTCGTCATCATTAAGTGAAGTCTGATTGGCCTCAACATCAACTTTTGCAAGGAGAACGGCATTATCTCCAAACCTCCACAGCATCAGGGCGTCTTTCGGGATTTCTTCATCAGTGTGTAGAGTGACAGACTCGCCTTCCTTTACAAATCTTGAAACTGACTTTACACCATCCATCTCCCCAGCCACAACTGGGGGAAAAAGCAGAATGTAAATGAAATATAGACATGTTTTACAATACAATCCCCCTGCTTATAGAGCCGAAAATCAGGAAACTGTTAGGGCCGCGACACACCAAGCTGATGTCAAACAACTAGCACCAACAAAACAAAACTGTGTTATCGTCTCGCGTTGGATCACATCTGGACCAAAAATCTGCACGTGAACACACCAAAGGAAGATTAATGACTTAAATCAGAGTTGCGTTCTGCACCTGCACAGGGGGAATAGTCTTTCTGCTCCATGGGGGCAGTGTGTGTTTTCTCAATCCGCAAAGGAAAACTGTTGCACACAGACAAGGCATAAACAAAGCAGCATTTAGTGCCATCAACACGGTAATTTTCACTCCCCACAGAGGGATTTGCACCTGCAGATATGTCTGATAATCTAATAATCCATATCGTTTGCAAATATTTAAGAAATGTAGCCAAATCTGATGAAGCTTGGTGTGTTCTGGCCCTTACACAGTCATGTGTCAAAAGAATGAAAGACTTGAGATACTTACCAAGGACTGTAACATTAAATATCTTGGTCATAGTCTTTTCTCTAAAAACAGTCAGTTTATATTCCCCTGAGTGTCTGACTCTAGTGTTTCTGATGGTGATAGATCCAGTTTTTTGCTCCACCTGCACTCTGCTGCTGAACTCCACATCCTCGGTAACATATTGTGAGGTAAAATCTTTTGCTCTTTGTATGTGACAAATCATAGTCTCTTTGGGCCCAAACAGCCACACTATTGTATCATCATTTAGTATTTCAGTAAGATTTGTTTGTAGAGTAACAGAATCTCCCTCCATCAGTGATATGAATTGAGCGGCACCAATCTCTGTACCAGACACCCCTGGAAAATAAACAGAAACGGTGTATCACTTAAGCAAACAGATTCAACCAAAGATAATTATGACAGCTACTGAAAAAAAACAGTTATGAGATTATTGCTCAGATTGTAAAGGTGAAAAATTGTTCCATTTACTTTAAGATTACAATTGCACTAGTTTTTTTCACATGAAAAAATACTATACCTTACAACATATTGTAAATTTGACAGTATTTTTACTACTTCAATTATTCTGTAGTAAATCTACAGTTGTGTATTTACCATGGTAACATAACTATAGTATATGTAAATATAGTATTTTACACTGTGTTTTACAAATATAATACAATACCAAGCAGTTCACTCTAGTAAAAACAAAAGTATCCGTTATAAGTATATCAGTTCAATATCACCAGTTTGCGGTAGCATTCTTTAGCAAAGAATTGTAAATACTATAATATGGGTTTTATAATATAATAAACTGTACTATGGTTTTAAAACACTATAGCATTTACTATAAATTACTACAGTATTTTGATGTTGGTTGCATTTACCTAAACGAGCTCGTGCATATATTGTAATTGTCCTTCCGTATATTTTGTTGTTTATAAGTGACGCTAACTAAAGAACAATGCGTGTGTTTTGTCAGCTTAAGTGCGATAAACCACGAGCTATAAAACGACCGTTTAACTACACGTATAAAGTCGTATAGTGGTACTCGCATTAATCTCTGTATTTTCTGACAATTTCGATGTATTTGACGCATAAATTGTAATTTACAAACTTTCAAAACGAAACCGAAAGTTATACAGATAACCAACAACTTACCGGCTATTAAGAAAAATAGACTTGTTAACACGATCTCCATGTTTTGTAGAGGTTTGACAAAACGTAACTCAACAAAGACAATCAATAACGTTCGTTATTTACATTTTTGTCCCAAACAGGGGCGACATCCCGGCTGTCCTTTTACAGCCGCACCCATACGCTTATTTCACGCGGCCGCCATTTTAAAGAACCAAAGCGAGGCTGCGGTGGGAAGAAACCCGGAAGTATAGGACAAGGACTGTACACATTACAGTAACATGATGTGGAGTACACACCTCCAGCTGTTGCCGAGATTTCAAAATGCAGAACTGGTGTAAACATCACTTTAATATCATTCAGTAAGTTTAATTTAGAAAATTAAAAGCAATTTAGCATCAAACAACATCACAATCTCTTTAAGAGTAATATGCTCAAGTGTCCTCCTAGGCTTCAGATCATGGCAGCAGGTAAACACCGTGGGGACGCTTCCCTGCTTCAGTCTATGTTACCCAGTGAGCGATAAAACACTGCAGTCCTCTGTAGCACACCCTCGTGTTGTCTGTAATAGTGTTGTCCCGGTACTGAAGTTTTAAAACCATCTATTTCCCGCTGAGTTAACATTGAAGCGCCGCTGAGCGCAGATGACTCGACTGATCTTCACGGCTGCTTCGCGTTCCAGTCTCCTTGTATCTGTGTTTGCACTCAGTTTACTGCCCTTCACCCAGTGCAAACACAGATACACGGAGACGCGAGCGCGAAGCAGCCATGAAGATGAAGATCAGTCGAGTCATCAAGCAGATCGCTCGTCTGTCTGTGTTTGTACTCGGTAAACAGCGGAGGGTGAACTGATGACCTTCTCGGCCAATCACAAGCTATTCTGTTGATCACGTGAACACAATGGCAAATCAGCGCTGTTTTAAGAAAGCCATCTACAGTGCTTTAAATGTTAGCGGGAAATTGATGGTTTTTCTTTTAATTCAGTATCGTGACAAGTCTAATATAGTGAAAGAATAAGTTCATTAACTCGCGTTTGATAAATGGCGTCTAAAACGTGTGTTTGGGAAAGAAAACGCTAGCTAACTAGTGCCATTTCCCTTAACTTAGCTGAAAATAAGCTCTGATATCCCTTTTTATTTTCACCATTCATTCAGAACGGACCTTCGGGTCACTCGGAAGGCGGTGAAATGATAAATTTGTGTCACTTTCTCTTCGCTGATAAGATATACAGCAAGCTACACAACGTTCCAATGTAACTCCCAACGATACTTCCGGGATTCTTCCCACCGCAGCCTCGATTTCGCTTTTAAAAATGGCGGCCGCGTGAAATCAGTCTATTGAGTCCAAGAATTCGAAAATACACGGATCCCGTTCATTTAAGTTGAGCTTGAAGTGCGTAGCTTAAGCACTAGACAGAACGAATCGTTTTATCAGCGTATTTTTATTTCTCACTTTCACATGCTCTCTCTGTACAGCATGAACACGAGACGAACACTTCTGCTTAACAAACAGCACAACGTGGTGACGTACAGCACGTAAACAACATGACGTCATCATTATAGCGCCGCAATACACTGAAACACAACTATGAACCCCTTCAGTGATTACATCAATACAATGAGCAAGAGTGCCAGTACTTTAACATATGCACTTATTGTTATGTATGTACAATACCCCATATGTTATTTAACGATGTTCTCTTATCGATACACATAACATTGAACAACTTTACTGGATAACAGTAAAAAAAAATTGTTTGATAATATTGGATAACTTGCGCGACGTCACCAGTAGTGGAAGTCTGGAACGCCTACTGGCTAAAAAAAAAAAAAGAAGAAGAAAAAAAAAGAAAAAGCCTACTAGTTACTGTAGCTTTGTCAGTTTGTTGCACTCGAACGGATTTTATACACAAACAGGCAAGGAATATGGATAACGCTTTTATTTTGTTCTTTGTGAGCTTGTGGCATCTGGTTGGTGAGTGTTTTTATGACGTTTTACGAAAATTAAAAAATAATGAGCTCATTGTACTACAAATGTTCTCATAAATGTTGGACCAATTCCTTATCTTTTTAATGTTTACAGTTGTGCGTAGCCGTTTTGTTGTTTTTTTTTTTTTACATGTGTAAACAATTATAAAATATATATTATTAGTGTAATTGCCATTACTTTTTATTTTTATCTAATAACAATTATTGCCCATATACAAAAATCTGATAGTTTTTATAATATATGCATATGTTATATTATAATAATGTTATAATAACATATATGTGTGTGTATGTGTGTGAGTGTGTGTGCTTATTTGTCATTGGAATTGTTGAAAAATTCACCTTTAAACAGCCGACAATGCTTTATTTTAAATTAAATATATGTTGTTCCATATCTGTACACATATGACATATATTTGAATATCAGTGAAATCAAATCAAACGTCTATGTTAAACATTTCATATAACTGTTACCTGTTATTCATCTTAAATGCATCTCGTTTCTTCATTCATTTGCATTTTAGCCGTTTAAAAATGATGTTCTTTTATCTGCAGATGTGACAGAGGAAATAAAGTCAGTATCGGTGATGGAGGGAGATTCTGTCACTCTGCACACTGATATTACTGAAGTACAGAAATATTTATTGATTCAGTGGATGCTCGGAAACTCTCGAATAGCTGAAGCCAGCAAACTCACACAAACTAACTCCACATATGATGGTCCAGATGGAAGATTCAGAGATAGACTGTATCTGGATGAGATTGGATCTCTGACCATCACAAACACCAGAATCACTGATTCAGGAATTTATAAACTGACACTTATCAGAAGCCAAACCAGTTACAGGAGTTTTAATGTTACAGTCTATGGTGAGGTTACTTTCTAAAATATTCCATAAATCTATATTTTATTATATCTGTGGCTTTTAAATCCACTTAAATTATGAGTGTATTGTAAATACATGTCAGAAGTGTAAAATCTGTCATTAACAGTGGCTCCACAAAGTACTTCATCTCCAGAAAGTTCATCAAACTCAAACTTTTTGTCATCTCCGTATGCATTGAATAATCCAACCATAAACCAGACTGAGGATGCCAACAGTAAAAATCTCAATCAGTCAAGTTCAGGTATGCTGCATGTAAGAATTGTCACACACCAACACACAAGTCTGTATTTGTAAAGCTTTAAAAGATTAACTCTGAAAGTCAAGCTGAAACCACACACATGCAAAGTTGAAAAAAAAATATGGCTGATGCTTTGTGTCACTGCTGATAGTGTGAAAAACACACACACACACACAAAAAAAAAAACAATCAAAGTTGCAGCATTTTCTTTACATTTATGCAATTGGCAGATTTTTTAAAAAGTTTATCCACAGCTTGCAAACTTTGTATTTGATCAGCTAATGTGTAAACAGGGCTTGTTAGTCTGTTTGTGCACCAGGATGCCTTTTTTTTCTTTTGTGTTTTCTCTGAAACAAAGAACAAACCGCAGGTGTGCAACAATAGCAGGCACCTATTCTTAAGAGCTGTGGTTAAAGAGTTGTTCTTTAGTAGTCCTAGGGCGAAGCAAAAAAAAGTAGCTCTAAATATAACCAAACAAGCAGAGTTAATCTTGAACACCCTCAGAATTTCAGAACTTCAGTTAACATGTCTACAAGTCTGTATAAAAAAGGCTCAATCTTCTAACTCAGCGTTTGTTATTTCAGACCACATCCACTGTTGTGGTTTCCCTGAAATTGTGATCCGTTTGGTCGTCTCTGCTGTTGTTAGTGTGGCTGCTGTTGCATTTCTTGTTTATGATATAAGATCTACAAGAAATGAGCTGAACTGGGCGGAAGAGACTAGACGACACCAGCAGATGCATGCAGCAAAATCACACCAGCGCTATGAACCAACCAGAAGAATAAGCTCCAGATATGTTTGCTGAGTGTTACTGGTATAATCTTAACCAGATAAATTGACATATTAACACACAGTATTTTACATTGGACAATTTATTGATTGTACAGAATTTTAACTGATCTATTACATATGACTGAAGATCATCTCATAGATTGTTGCTGTGAATTTTCAATGGAATCTCTTTTTCCTCTCATTCTCTGTCCATGTTTATATCTTAAACAGTTTTGATACAAAAGCCTTTCCCTGAGAATCACAGAATTCACCTGATTATACACCAGCGGCTCTGATTGTGAGTTGACATGTATGACAATATTCACATTTACACATTGTGGAATAATCTGATGATTGGTTGATAGACAAATTGGTTTTAAAAGAGTTCAGTTAGTAAAGCAAAGACTGGGAAGAAAAAAAATACATTTATTTAAATGCAACAGACCTTATTTCTAGGATTTTCAGTTAATCAGCTCATTTTAGTTTCCTATAAACACTTAGAGCCACTAGATGGAGCTCTCGCTGTGTTATTTTCAAGCGGCAACCTCCCGCTCTCCCTCGGGAAGCCAATACGGAAGTAACTGAAACTGCAATTCATCAAAATTCCGCTAGTCCTGGCTCCATAATAGAGCAAACTGCAATTGAGTCCACTGTTAGAATGGCCAACTTTACAGCAGAAAAAAAAGTGTTTACAGCCTGGTACAAAGAACGATTTTGGTTCATATAGCTATTATTACCCTCCATGACTACTGTGAGGGGGTGAATTTTTTTATAACTCATCTTGCAGTGTTCAGAAACCTATGGGTGACGTCACGGATACTACGTCCATATATTTTACAGTCTATGGTTATTTTGGAGACTTCAGAACTAATCAAAATACTGTAATGGATGTCCCATTTGAACGTTTCAGTGTCAATTTTTATATAGGCCTGTCCTAATGAAGGTGGAAGTGGTTTGTTAAAATAAACCAATCAATCAAATCCTGTTGGTCTTTTACCCAAAATAGAAAATAGAGAAATGGTATCTGAGAAAACTGCAATCTTTACAGAGATGAACAGAAGAGTGTTTCTACAGGTGGTTTGTCAAGCCCACTCACTTGTGTGAGGCATGCTCTGAATTGCATAGCATTTTTTGAGGTTGTCATGTGGTGTGTTGGGGGAGGAGTGGAGGAGGTCCTGGTTGTGTTCATAGGGGTTCAGGTGTCCATAAAAGAGATGGGTTTTTAGTTGTCATTTGAATGATACTGAATCAACAGTCCATGTGAGAATGGGAAGATCATTTCACCAGCTAGGAACATTAAATGAAAAGGTTTTGGAAATTGACTTATTAGCTTTTCCTTGATGGTATCACAAAGCCTGTTAAACTATATTTGTGGCCTTGTATAGCCAGTGAATGAGGGTATAATGCGAGTAAATGATGGGTGAGTAAATTTTGGGTGAACTGTCCCTTTAAGAGGTCTACTGTGCAGCCAGCAGTGGAAACGCCTAGTGTTTTGCACTTAGCTATACATGAAGTGAGGGGGACTTTTTTTTTTTTTACATTTACTGCATGGTTGAAGGGGTGACAAGTTGTCAAGGAATATGATATTTGCTTCTCTTCTGTTCTTTGTGAACTATTGTCATCTTATTGGTAAGTAGAAAGTTTATTTCTGTGCAATTATGTGGTGTTTTCATTATTTTATTGAGGTAGCTGTTAAAAGCTTCTTAGTTCCTCTCTTTAATAACTTTATAAACATTCATCTTTCAAAATAAGTTTTGATTAATTAAAATAAGATATTTGTCTTAAATCTGTATAATCCAGTCTTTTTTAATTCTGTTAAAATGAGTGCTGAATATAATAATGTTACTTTCATTCATTTTCACAAATTTTTTTGTGTTATAAATTATATTTTTTTTATGTAGATGTGACAGATGAAATAAAGTCAGTGTCGGTGATGGAGGGAGATTCTGTCACTCTATACACTGATATTACTGAAGTACAGAAATATTTATTGATTCAGTGGATGTTCAGAAACTCTCGAATAGCTGAAGTCAACAGACTTGCACAAAGCAACTCCACATATGATGGTCCAGGTGGGAGATTCAGAGATAGACTGTATCTGGATGAGATTGGATCTCTGACCATCACAAACACCAAAATCACTGATTCAGGAATTTATAAACTGACACTTACCAGAAGAGAAACCAGTTACAGGAGTTTTAATGTTACAGTCTATGGTGAGGTTACTTTCTAAAATATTCCATAAATCTATATTTTATTATATCTGTGGCTTTTAAATCCACTTAAATTATGAGTGTATTGTAAATACAAACTGTAAAATCTGTCATTAACAGTGGCTCCTCAAAGTACTTCATCTCCAGAAAGTTCATCAAACTCAAACTTTTTGTCATCTCCGTATGCATTGAATAATCCAACCATCAACCAGACTGAGGATGCCAACAGTACAGATCTCCATCAGTCAAGTTCAGGTATGCTGCATGTAATATTGACACATCTCTGTTAAATGTGTAAAATCTGTATTTGTGAATCTTTAAAATACTCACTCTTAAAGTAAAACTGAAACCACACATGTGCAGGTGTGACCAAACCCATAGGTGATGCTTTGTGTGACCGCTGGTGGTGTGAAATAAAAGACACCACAATAATATTTAACAAAAAATAATCATTATTTCTTAACGTTTATGCAATTTATGCTGTTACATTTATGCATTGAATTTTACTCACAGCCACTTTGAATTTGATCAGATAATGCTTCTTTTGTCTGTGTGTTTTCTCTGAAAAAAAGAACAAACCGCAGATGTTCATCAGAGGCATCAAGCAGGCACCTATTCTTAAGAGCTGTGGTTAAAGATTCACTGAAGCCTGTAATAGTATATTTTGAGTGCAATAGTTTTACAGTCTTAGGGTCAAGCAAGTAAAAGCATTTGATGTAATTAAACTCAAACATGCACAGTTAATCCTGAATATGCTCCCAATTCCTGATTTTACTCCTAATTTATACTGAATATAGCACTACAAGTCTGTATTAAAAAGGCTCATAAGTGTTTCTTGTTTTTTTTCAGACCACATCTACTGTTGTGGTTTCCCTGAAATTGTGATCCGTTTGGTCGTCGCTGCTCTTGTTAGTGTGGCTGCTGTTGCATTTCTTGTTTATGACATCAGATCTACAAGAATTGAGCTGAACTGGGCGGAGGAGACTAAACGAGACCAGCAGATGCAAGAAGCAAAATCACACCTACAGTCTGACCTGAGCAGAAGAATGAGCTCCAGATATGTTTGCTGAAAGAAGTAAACAGATATATTAACAGATAGTTTTATACACTTGACATTTTATTTATTGAGCAGAATATAATTCTGACTGATCTATTAAATAAGACTGAAGATCATCCCATAGATTGTTGCTGTGAATTTTCATTGGAATTTTTCCTCTCATTCTCTGTCCATGTTTACATCATCAATAAACAGTCTTGATACAAAAAGCCTTTGACTGTGAATCACAGAATTCACCTGATTATACACCAGTGGATCTGATTGTGAGTTAACCCATTTAATCCCAAATTTTTCCTGGAGATGACATATATGAATTTGTGCGGTATTTGTAATGATATTAAACAATCAATGTAAATTTTCTATAAAAACAATTGAAAAGTCCATGAAAAAATGGGTTTCAACTTTGGTCACAATTGTGACCGGTAGTGGAACACAGGGAGTCTTGGTCTATAGTGTAAATGCATGTACAAAATTAAAAATCTCTAGCCAGCAATTAGTTTAAAGACTGGATTTACTTGTTGAAATTTGTTTTATTCCAATAACAAGAAGCAAACATTGTCTGGCTCAGTTTTAAAAATAACAAAATAGCAATCTTATGCAGCAGGTATTTTTGCCAAATATTTGCCAAAAGTGGACCACATATGTTTTAGGATAACTGGGCCACATTTGCCATATCTTCTCTGGGCCACTATAGGCTCAAATCCACATTAGCCAGAGCTTACTGTGCCGAATATTTGCCAAACATTGCCCACATATGTTTTAAGATAACTGGGCCACATTTGCCATATTTTCTCTGGGCCACTATAGGCTCAAATCCACATTAGCCATAGCTTACTGTGCCGAATATTTGCCAAACGTTGCCCACATATGTTTTAAGATAACTGGGCCACATTTGCCATATCTTCTCTGGGCCATTATAGGCTCAAATCCACATTAGCCATAGCTTACTGTGCCGAATATTTGCCAAACGTTGCCCACATATGTTTTAGGATAACTGGGCCACATTTGCCATATCTTCTCTGGGCCACTATAGGCTCAAATCCACATTAGCCAGAGCTTACTGTGCCGAATATTTGCCAAACATTGCCCACATATGTTTTAAGATAACTGGGCCACATTTGCCATATCTTCTCTGGGCCATTATAGGCTCAAATCCACATTAGCCATAGCTTACTGTGCCGAATATTTGCCAAAAGTGGCCCACATGTATCTTAAGATAACTGGGCCAAATTTGCACCAACACATTTAAGCCATTTAAGGTTTAGACCCAGATTACCCTTAAATGACTGTCACATTTTTGCCAACTGTGGCCCACATTTGTCATTTGGGCCAAATTGATCATTTTCTACATGGGCCCACAGTCGGATTACATTTTGCCATAAGTGCAATTTTTTTGCCCTAAATGGCCCATATATGAATTTGAATCTTTGGCCCCCTTTTGCCATTGTACAGATGGGCCACTTCAGGCTCACATTGATTTTGTCTGGGCCGAAGGAGGACCACCAGTGTCAAATAACTGCCTAAAGTGGTCCACATTTGTATGTTATCTGGGTAGCATAGAAAAAAAAAAATAATAATAATAATAATAATATATATATATATATATATATATATATATATATATATATATATAAATATAAATTAAGGAATAAATATTACAAACTAATAAATAAACAAATGATAAAATATGGAATGACATATGGGGGACATAGACTCCCTGCGTTATACCACCGGTCACAATTGTGGGCGTCTTTAATTATCAGCATTCTGACAACAGAAAAAAAGGAATGTAATAATAAAATTTTAATATGTATGTATAGATAACCCTTTCATGATGATGCATGCGCAAGATGTATTGCCTATTTAAAAATTCACTTAGAAAACATACCTGTCATTTTTGAGCTTTGACATTATCCTTTCACTCAGATGGCAGTACTAGGAAATAAATGTTTATGGTCACATGGCCAAACTACCCAATCATGTTAGACCTGCCCTGAACTCATTTAGACATCTTAAATGTTCATTATATATGAATGTGTGCTTTATAATAAGAGTTGCTTTTTAATACTACAGAAAAATATGCAAAAAATTGTGGTCACAACTGTGACCGGTGGGATTAAATGGGTTGAAAATAATTCACATTTACGCAACCTTGTGGAACAATCTGATGGTTTTACCAATTTGTTTTAACAGAGTCCTGCTAGTAAATCAAAGACTGGGTAAAGAAACGTAACAGACCTTATTTCTAGGATTTTAATTAATCAATTAATTATAGTTTCCTATAAACACTTACAACCACTAGATGGAGCTCTCGCTGTGTTATTTTGGAGATTTCAGAACCAATCATAATACTGTAAGGCTGGATGTCCCATTTAAATGTTTCAGAGTCAGTTTTTATATATGCCTGTCCCAAGGGTGCAAATTTGCTCTTGAAATTGGTGGGGACTTACACCCCTATAGCGCATGCATAGAACAGCATTCTTCTCTTTCGTGCATTTAAAAACATGAATAAAGACTTTAAACACTTATAATATGAATAACAATTAATGAAGCACGTCCCATTCTGCAAAGTCAATTTAGATGATTTTAATGCAAACTGGCTTCAGGAGGTATGAATGTAGAGAAATTTAAAGAGTTTGACCATTTATCCCGATTATTATTTTCTATAATCATGAAAGCAGAAATTAAATCAAAATTTTGATTAATTGCACAGCGTTGGTTGATATCATTATGGTGGACTTCAACCAAACTTGACTTTTAAAACCTGACACTTTGAAAGGTAGCTACTTATGTCCACATCTTGTACAGTAAAGGAGGACTGGAAAGCCTTGTTTTAGCACTTCTCACATCCAAACATAATTACAGCTGTCATTAACAGCATAAATAGGCCCAGCCAATCACATTGTCCTTATGTGTTTGTGACCCGAGAATAACCCTTTCTACGTGTCTAGGTTACTAAGGGTTGATGGAGCATTATTTTAATTTGAAGGTGATTCAATTATTGGTGGGGACATTTCAGTAATTGCTGAATATTGGTGGGCACACCTCCCCTCCGTCCATGCCAAATCTACACCCTTGGCCTGTCCTAATGAATGTTAAAGTAGTTTTTTAACATAAACTAATCAATCAAATCCTGTTTGTCTTTCACAGAAAAGAAAAAAATAGGGAAATGGTATCTGAGAAAACTGCTATCTTTCCAGAAATGATCAGGAATTAGAAAAATCCTAATATGAAGCAGGAGCAGTACAGGAAACAAGTTCACATCTACATTTGTTATTGTCATCCTAGTTTTAAAAGGGGCCTATTATGCCCTTGTTTACAATATGTAAAGTAAATGTCTGATGTCCCTATAGAGTATGCGAAGTTTCAACTCAAAATACCCCACATACAATGTTTTATAACTATTTTGAATCTTCCCCTGTTAGGCTTTGATGCTAATTGTTCTGTTTTGGTGACTGTCTCTTTAAATTCAAATGAGCTACAACTGCCTATGTGTCAGCATAATGGAAGTTTCAAAAACAAGACTAACCTTGTATGCTAATGAGGGAGAGATCGTTTATAATGGGCGGGGCTTTCTTCTGATGACATGTACAAGGGGAAAATGTCAAACAAAGTGTTTATGCAGGCTGTTTTTATCAAGTGTCATTCTAAAAATAAAATGATTTTTTTTTTTACCATTAGAAGCTTGTTATATTCACAGACTATTGCCATACAACTGTGTTTAAAGCCCTTATACAAGTGATTTTGCATACTATTTAGCATATGCATATGTTAACATTTTGCATATATAATTAGCACACTAATTAACCTACTAATTCACTTATATAAACAATTAGTCATATGCTTTTATCCAAATCAACTTACAGTTGAAGAGGCATTCAGCGATTCAACAAGAGGCAACACACACAAGATGAGATAATTATACAAAGGAACTGTTTGTGCTCAGAGAATTAAGTGGTAGAGTAAGGAGAGAGGGAGTTGTTTTTAGAGAGAAGACATTACAGAGCTCCATCAGACATGTTCAGGTATGCTGCATGTAAAAATTGTGACACGACCACACCCATGCAAATATGACCAAACACATTGCTGAGGCTTTGTGTCACTGCTGATGGTGTGAAATAATAAACCACAAAAAAAAAAAACAATAAAAGTTTTAGCATTATCATTATTTTTACATTTATGCAATTGACAGATCTTTTTATGCACATTGCATTCAACTTTTGCTTTTGATCAATTCATGCATTCATACAGACCATTCGCACTTATTATACTAATTAGCATTTCCTGCTGTTTTAGCGAATGTGTCGAATCTGCCGATTCATTTACATCATTCGCATTTTCCATCGTAAAATGTCAGCCAATCATCATTGAGTATTTCACTTTCAGTCACCGTGGAAATGTTTGTAAATGTCTGATATAGCTAATCATGCGGCAACAGTTCTGAGGAGAAAAGGTTTGCCAAACTTTGGTCAGAAGCAACAGGAGGACCTTTACCTTAAGTTCGTTCAGCTAACGTTAATATGTGAGTTACATTTTCTTTTAAATTATTTATAGCGTCTGACTGGATGAATATGAACAAAAATGTAATAAAGGCTGGCAGATAATCAGTTATTGTGGAAGGGACGGGTGAAGTGAAAGCCTATGTTTTCCCAAAAAAAAAAAAATTCAGATTGTAGCCTGTTTAGTTCATAATAATACAATATAGATTTAGAAAATGTCTGGTTACAGGATTATTTCTGACTTCATATTTGAGGCTCAATGGTTTCACCTCTAGTTTATAAAGTCCAGACAGAGTCTCAGCTTTTCTTGATGGCTATGATTCAATCTGGTTCAGCTGCTGTCTGTCTCTGAATATTTTATAACTGCTTTGTGTGTGTGTGCGTGTGTGTGTGTGTGTGTGTGTATATATATATATATATATACATATATATATATATATATATATATATATATATATATATATATATATATATGTATAATGTGTATATATATATATGTATGTGTCAATAATTTTGATATGGTGTTTATGTTATTGTGTCTATTTTTCTACAATATATATATATATATATATATATATATATATATATATATATATATATATATATATATATATATATATATATATATATATATATACTTGATACTTACGGCATTTATGTTACGAAAGTGTAAAAGCGGAAGTCTTTTATTTTGAATTGATTACCATAACGGATATAAACGGATACACAGAAAGATCGCACATGATCACATTTGCTTACATTTTGTTTCATTTTCTCTCTGTATACAAAGCTCTTACGGTGTAAGGAGTTTGGCTTACGGTGTGAGATGTACGGCGACGGTGAAGTGAATGCTGCACTGAAAATAAATCATGGGAAAACACCAGTGAAAGAGTCAATACTTATATATATATATATATATATATATATATATATATATATATATATATATATATATATATATATATACACAACACTCAGATTTAGGTTTCAAGAATTACTGAACCTTTATTTCCAAACCACAATGCATAATATACCATCCTTGCAGTGCACGTTTTATTCATTCACAATACATGCATGCGTTGCTAAAAGTGTTTGTTACATTACAATAATACAGTCCAAAAATTGTAAAACGTTACAGTACTGTTGAGATACTTTTACCATAGTAAACACAGAATTATGAAAAGGCATTCAAAGTGAAGGCTCATGGTGCAAAACAGTAAATTGCTATTACTGTTATAAAGAATATATACACAATAGATTTCTGTTAATTATGTTAGAAATACAAACAACCTATATCGAGTTCATTATAACACAACCATAAAGCCCAATGACAGCAAGGAATACATGTCAAACATTTTAGTGTAGCTTAAAAGTTAGCATGTAAGCTTAACATAAATTTTATTTTTAAGTGCTTTTAAGCCTTTAAATGCTACCTTCTCTGTGAAGTCATAATCATCATATTGCTTTTATGGTTCCCCTTATCTGATTGGATGTTAGCATGTTATTTTTTTCTTGAATGTTTCTCATTATACCTTATTAACCTTTTTAACCAGTGAAAATTTTGCTAGGCCAAGTAAAACTCAATCGTGCCAGTAGAAAAAAATTCTTAGCATTGAACCCTGGCCCGATTGAGTTTTTACTTGGCCTAGCAAAATTTTCACTGGCCAAAAAAAAGGTTAACAGCTATTTCTTAGCCACTTATTTAAAAATAATGTGTCAAAAATAACGTCTGTGAATCTAGAATTTAAATATTTAAAAAAAAGTTTAATAAGGTATAATGAGAAACATTCAAGAAAAAAATTAACATGCTAACATCCAATCAGATAAGAGGAACCATAAAGGCAATATGGTGATTATGACTTCACAGAGAAGGTAGCATTTAAAGGCTTAGAAGCACTAACTATTTCTGGATTCTAAGAGTTTATTCACACACAATTGACAAATAGTCACAGGCTATATAAACTTAAGTAACAAGGCAGCATTGGCCAGATTGAGCCACGAACGATCCTGTCTACTGTCCCAAGTCTCTCTCATGCTGGCCCCAGGCCATCGGGCAGTGCTTATTGTTGAACCCTATATATAAAGAAAACCCTAAAATTTTGTATTTTGAGTTGTTCATATATGTACAATCATCTGGTCCCTTTTGGCAACTGTAATGTAAATATCCTTTTTTTAAATTTAATGATTAATATAAATCTTCCAAAACTGCATTAAATCCATATGGAAATTATTCCGTTATGAGCTTCATCTTTCAGATGAATTTACACTCTGCAGTAACACTGAGACAGGAGAACAAAAATGTCACGAGAAGAAGAGTGAGTTATAAAAATATGATCTGATTAACAAATGAATTTCTGCATGCCACAAATTAAATAAACATGCCAAAAAGACCATTTCTTCAAATAAGTACACTGTATATACAGTATATTGAGGAGTTGTTTTAATATACAACATATGACATTCATTCATTCTTTTTATTTTCGGCTTAGTCCCTCTATTAATTCGGGGTCTCCACAGCGGAATGAACTGCCAACTTATCCAGCACGTTTTTACGCAGCGGATGCGCTTCCAGCCGCAACCCATCTCTGGGAAACAATGTATGACATGTTAGCGATTATTAATTTTGCACACCTGACCTAATTTAAGAAATTGCCGAGGGGTTTTATCACAAACAGTGGTCAGATATTGAAGATAACGTTCTAAAGTCAAGTAAATGTGTGTTGCATCAGCTTGCAAAAAATGTATTTGCAGGACAGTCTTGGGTCTCCAGTGATATTAATGGCCTAAGCTTATATTTAGAATCTAATAAATAGGTTTAGATTGAAATGAAGTTGCTCTTTGCATAAAAAAGCATATTAGACAGCATGTGAGCAAGTGATCTGTACTGTACATGAACCATAAATCAGCTTAAATTATAACTGTTGATTTTGAAGTTTTCTAAAAACTTATGATTCGGCTGGTGACAGAAGCTGCAAGTAAAAATATTTACATCATGATTTGCGCTATGAAAAAAGCGACATGCTGATGTTTATATGGGGACTATAAAAATTTCAAACTACAATAGTTTGAATAGACAGAGAAGACAAAATAGGGCTATACAGCATTTGTGTATCCTGTTTTGTTTTGCCCAGTGTGTTGTTTCTAGTGTGTTGTTTTTTTTGTTGTTGTTGTTGATCACGTGGCCTGGATCATGTGCAGTATTTAATTGGCCTCACAGCTCTCACTTATCAGACCACCTTCCCCAATGACTGCTTGTCTAATAGTTTGCTGGACTGAACTCAGCCCTCGATCGCAGCTAAGCAATGAGGGCCCTTGAGAGCTTGCCCAACTTTGTGAAATGGGTGTCACCTCAAATGATGACACCAGCACCTTTTGAGACCTCTGGAGTCAGCCATACGTGACCCTTCTGCTGTTTGTGTGAAATGCCAATTGTCTTTCACTTCTCAGAGTCCGTAAGCAAAAATAATTGAAAGAGATCACATTGGAAATAAAGAAAAGTCTGTAATACTTTAGGATAATAGTTCATTAGTTATTGTTAGGTAATGTATTTATTTACTAACATTAACTAAGTATGAATAACGTTGTATGGCATTTATTAATAATAGTTCAACATTAACTAATGCAATATTAACATCCAATGTTGTGCTTGTAAACATTAGTTAATGCACTATGAGTTAACAAGAACTAACATATAAATAACATTAACAAAGATGAGTAAATACCATTATAAAGGTATTACTAGTTGTTTGTTTAGACATTATTAACATTAGCTAATGGAGCATTATTTTAAAGTGTTACTGAAATGTCACATTAAGCCTAGGGGTCGCTGGATGCTCCCTGTTGCAGCAGTTTCATCTCTTCAGATTGTTTTTTTGAATGATTCCCTCTTGAGGTTTCTGAAAGAAAATCAAGACCACATGACTTAAAAAAGGAAAAATGAAATGTTTTTGCAGCAAACGTCTACAAATATAAAAGCTACACTTGAGAGTATCCAAACAAACTGAAACCAACAAGAAAAAAAATGTATATTAAAAAAACAGACCTAATATTCTCCAGTATGAGGATTCTGTTTTTTTTTTTTTTTTATTAAATCAAAAATCAGTTTTTCAAATATTTCCAAGACAAAAATTAGTCTTTAAAATCTTTGGAACAACTCTGAAGGTTTTGATCCACTTAAAATGTTGAATACTGTGTGTGTGTGTGTGTGTGTGTGTGTGTGTAATTAACATTACAAAATGATTGATAGATAGATAGATAGATAGATAGATAGATAGATAGATAGATAGATAGATAGATAGATAGATAGATAGATAGATAGATAGATAGATAGATAGATAGATAGATAGATAGATAGATAGATAGATAGATAGATAGATAGATAGATAGATAGATAGATAGATAGATAGATAGATAGATAGATAGATAGATAGATAGATAGATAGATAGATAGATAGATAGATAGATAGATAGATAGATAGATAGATAGATAGATAGATAGATAGATAGATAGATAGATAGATAGATAGATAGATAGATAGATAGATAGATAGATAGATAGATAGATAGATAGATAGATAGATAGATAGATAGATAGATAGATAGATAGATAGATAGATAGATAGATAGATAGATAGATAGATAGATAGATAGATAGATAGATAGATAGATAGATAGATAGATAGATAGATAGATAGATAGATAGATAGATAGATAGATAGATAGATAGATAGATAGATAGATAGATAGATAGATAGATAGATAGATAGATAGATAGATAGATAGATAGAGACTGTGTCCACATTGCTCTGCTGGAGTTGTGGAGGATGAGCTGCATTTCCTCACTCACTGCAGCAAATATCAGAGCATAAGAGATGCTTACTTCACACAAATATCTCTAATTCTACCACAATTCCAGCAAGCCACAAATATGGAGAAACTCCATTATATTTTGGGAGAAAATGAAAAGTGTCTCCACCTAGCAGCGCAGTACGTGTCCTCATGCCACCATATGAGAGAAAAAGGCTGAACCCCCTTATCCTTATTAAAGCTCTCTGTCCTTTTCATTTATTATTATATAGTTTTATGAATCTTTTTAATGAACTTGTTTATTGTGACAACAGATATTTATAATATAGCGATATATATAAATGTGTTTGTTTATTATTACTTATTTTTCTTTTATCTATATGTATGTTCTGTGTTTTGTTATTGCTTTGGCAACATTGTGATTTGTTTTACAGTCATGCCAATAAAGCTCTTTGAATCTGAATCTGAGAGAGAGAGAGAGAGAGAGAGATTATTTCTGTAAATATTGCACACCCCTAATGAATTAAGCCACTAATAATAAAGTAATGTAAACATAAATAATATCCAAAATAAAAAAAGTGTTTCAGGGGTAATTCATGTGTTAGTGGTCTTTGGATAAGGAATTCATAAAGGTCAACAAAATCATAAGTCTAAGGCACTAAAGTAAAAAAAAATGAACAAGCCTTTATTAACATGGGTATTATTAAAAACAAAAATTCCTGTTAAAATATTTTTTTAATCTGGCTGTTATTTTAAAATAACAGCCATGTTAATAATGGCTTTTGTTTTACCTTTTGAGTGCCTTGGATGTGTGCTTTTGTTTATAAATAATATCATTTAAAAGTTATTAAATTAAATATTAAGTATTACTAATAAATAAAAGATAGCACAGTAGCAAAAATGTTGGTCTGTGCCTACTTGTGCATGTTATGCTTTATGAGCTGAAGTGTTTAGGCAAACCCTTAGTCTGAACGATCTTTGACATGTGAATAAAACCAGTTTCAGCACCCAGGGGGTGGGAAAATTTGATGAGAAACTGAAATATGACATGATGTCAAATGATGTGTTGATTCACTTTGAATGTTTATATCTTCTATATAAAACTGTTGTCACTGTTTTTGAAGCACACTAGCTTATAGATCACTTTAAAAGATAACTGATAATTACCTTTTTTATACTAGCATATTTCATTTTGGCTTGAAATATGTTGCACTTGAGTGGAAATGTATGCACAGATTCACAGATTCAAACTGTCATACATATACAGTGTAGGAAAATGGCACTTATGATTAAATATAGAGTTATTTGAATAAATATTGGTCTACTTACTTTCGATCACTTTGAATCTCCTGAATCGGGTCCGTTCTTTGTTGATGATCTGTAAATGAAAATATCCATAGTCTTCATTTGTCATGTTTGTGATGGTCAAAGCTCCAGTCTGAGGGATCAGCTCCAGTCTGCCTCTGTATCTGTCATTATTAGAACTGATCTCTCCTGATTCAGCTTTAATGAGTTGATGTGCAGCTCCAATCGTCCACAGAATCAGATCACCTGGCAGTGTTTTAACACCAGGGTTAAGAGTCAGAGTACCTCCCACCTCCACTGGCACTTCATTATCTTCATGTCAAAGCAACACAAAAACAGAAAACAGTGAATTAATTAAGATTATTTTTAGTGTATTTTCAACATCAAATACATTAAGATGGCATTCATAACAACGATTGCTATGTTCATAGTTTGGGTCATCTGCCTTGGAAGAGATTACCTCATTTCACAAATCATAAATTAGTACAGTATACTGTATGTTTGGCATTTCAGTTTCATTGAAGAGAGAAATGGAGTTTACTTTCATTTTCTCAATCACAGCGAAATAGGGGTTTCTGCTGTGCTGTGTCTGCTTCTGCTGTGTCAGTGAAAGTCTGTCAAACAAAGACACACGCTGTGAAATTGTGCACAGTTTCTCTGTTTTTTCAAGAGTTCACACTTAGCTGATAATCAATAAAGCGTATTTGGCATGCTGTCCCGGGAGAGAGGCCTGAGCTTGTAATATCCTCGAGCCCGGGGCTCCCTCCCGTTAGAAGGGCGAGAGGGGAGTTTGAGCTCTGGTAGGTCTCGAGAACTCCCCAGCTTGTCGCCGCGTGAGAAGTGTAAACTAGGGTTGTTTTCGGTGATAATTTGGTTTAGTCGATTGGCTATGGTTTATGTTTTTGGACGGTGGGAGGAAACCGGGGGACCCGGGGGAAACCCACGCGAACACGGGGAGAACATGTAAACTCCGCACAGAAACACCAACCAGCCCGATAGGAGGTTGGACCAGCGGTGTTCTTGCTGTGAGGCAACAGTGCTAGCCACTGGGCCACCGTGTCGCCCTATCAGAAAAAAGAGGGAGGAAGTAGGGGTGGAAGGAGGGGGAAGCTTCAAGACGAAGATAACTGGAGTGAAAAACTCTGGTTATTTATAATGCTTCCGTAATCATCCAATGGGTCACATTGCGGAGCTAATGAGGAGCCAGCCGTGTTGATCATAACCACGTGATCCTCTCGAAATTAGTTTATAAATAAACCACACTAAGTAGTTGGAGTGTTGTGAATACCCTCGCTCGCCTCCCTCGCCATAGTAAGCTATGGCGACATAGCGCATTTGAGATAAATGACGTCAGTACATAATAACCGGTTATGATGTATTGCTGAACCGATACCGAATTGTCTACGCGGACAATTCGGTATCGGTTCAGCAATACATCATAACCGGTTACATACACCTGCATCGCGGTGCACCGAAGAAACTATTCATTTTAACACCCCTATTTTTTCATATATGGCACTAATTCAAATAGAAAAAGCATCTGAAAATAACTAAATCTGTTGCATTTTGAAAATCAGGGTGTCCGAGTCTTAAAAAGTATTCAAAATTGAAAAATCAATTAAAAGAAATTTAAGGCCCTTAAAAAGTCTTAAAGGGTTTTTTACAAGGTATTAAATTCAGTATCAGTATGCTAAAGTATACCTGAATTTAATCATTAAATATTGGGATGCTGTGTAGTTTATGAAATCCTGCTGCTGTAAAAACGCCACCTGCTGGATTAACATTTTTATTCAGTATATAAATACAGTTTTAGTTTAGGATTCGTTTCTTGCAATCATTCATTCATTCATTTATTTTCTTTTCGGCTTAGTCTCTTTATTAATCTGGGGTAGTAGTAGTAGTAGTAGTAGTAGTAAAACTTTATTGTCCTTGACAGGAAATTTGTTATGGGCATCGCCATATTGCTGCAGACATTCACTAAAAACAAGCAATAAAAACAATACAAAATACAACAGTTACAAAATTTATAATGCTAATTAAGATAGACTCTTATTAAATAAACCCACTGATACAGGTACAAAGGATTTCTTATAACGGTTTAACCTACACTTTGGGACTCTATATCTTCTACCAGAGGGAAGCAGTTCGTAATGAGGAAACAAAAAATGAGTTGGATCGTTTACAATCCTTTCCACCTGATTAAGGACACAATTCTCATGTAAAACTCGAGGATTAAAATATTCATCGTGCCCAACAATTTTCCAAGCTGTCTTTAAGAGATGCATCAATTTAGATTTACACTGAACAGATAGGTTGCCAAACCACACTGTGATACCATATCTAACAATGCTTTCAAGAACTCCAACTTAACCGCCAACTTATCCAGCACATTTTTACGCAGCAGATGCCCTTTCAGCCACAACCCATCTCTGGGAAACATCCACACACACTCGTACACTACGGACAATTTAGACAACCCAATTCACCTGTACCGCGTGTCTTTGGACTGTGGGGAAAACCGGAGCACCTGGAGGAAACCCACGCGAATGCAGGGAGAACATGCAAACTCCACACAGAAATGCAAACTGACCCATTTACTAAATCAGTATTTAGTAAATATACTGTAAGTTAAAGTGTCTGCAGTTTTACTGGTTGAAATCTGAAGTGGTGATGAAATCTGAAGTGGTCTTGAAATGTAGGCAAATAGTCTTAAAAAAGGTCTTAAAAGGTATTGAATTTCAATCTCTGATTCCTGTATATACCCTGAAAATCTTAGTCGAGTACAGATTGTCTGAACAGTTGACTCAGTTAATGATGTACTCACCTTCAACAGTAACGATGAATATCTTGGTTTTGCCTTTGGCCTCAACTTTATAGACTCCAGAGTGAATGCTCCTGATGTTCCTGATGAGGAGATCTCCATACTTGTCTGCTGCCGACAGTTTGCCTTTGAATCTCGCATGATCACCTTCATTTGATGTAAACTGTTCTCCACTGAAATTAGCAATGAGCTGTGTGTTAAACCACCACTTTATCTCATCATCCTTCTGTGGATCCATTCCAGTCTTTAGACAGAGAGTTCGTCCTTCCTTCTCTATCACTTTATCTTTAACTTTAACTTCAACTGTCACAGTTGCACATAGAAACAGAGAACATACATGTTCATGAGATCAAGCTTGACTTTACAAAGAGTATGTTTTAGCATGTAGCTAGCTTGATTTGTATGGTACCAATACATTTTAACATATTTATGTGTTAAATATACCATCACATTGACAGCACGGTTTACAGTGCATCCAGAAAGCATTCACAGAGCTTCAGTTTTTCCACATTTATTTGTTACAGCCTTATTCCAAAATGGATTAAAGCTCTAAACTGAGCTTAGGTACATTCTGTTTCCACTGATTATTCTTGAGATGTTTCAGTTGATTGGACATGATTTGAAAAGGCATACACCTGTCTATATAAGGTCCTAGGGTTGACAGTGCATATCAAAGAAACAGGATTGTCTTGAGGCACAAGGCTGGGGAAGGTTACAGAAAAATTTCTGCTGCTCTGAAAGTTCCAGTGAGCACAGTGGCCTCCATCATCTAACAGTGAAAGATGTTTGGACTCACCAGGACTCTTCCTAGAGCTGGCCGGCCATCTAAGCTGAGTGACCGGTGGAGAAGGGCCTTAGTCAGGGAGGTGATCAATAACCCGATGGTCACTCTGTCTGAGCTCCAACGTTCTTCTGTGGAGGGAGGAGAATTTTGTGCAGCAAACCACCAATCAGGCCTGTATGGTAGACTGGTCAGACGGAAGCCACTCCTTAGTAAAGGGCACATAGCTGCCCTGGAATTTGCCAAAAGGCATCTGACGGACTCTCGGATAATAAGAAACAAAATTCTCTGGTTTGATTAAGTGAATGCCAGGCGTTAGGTTTGGAGAAAACCAGGCGCCGCTCATCACCAGGCTAATACCATCCCTACAGTGAAGCATGGTGGTGGAAGCATCATGCTGTGGGGATGTTTTTTCAGCAGCAGGAACAGGAAGACTAGTCAGGATAGAGGGAAAGTTTAATGCAGCAATGTACAGAGACATCCTGAATGAAAATCTGCTTCTGAGTGCTCTTGACCTCAGACTGAGGCAACGGTTCATCTTCCAGCAGGACAATGACCCAAAGCACACTGCCAAAATATCAATGGAGTGGCTTCACAGCAAGTCAGTGAATGTCCTTGAGTGGCCAAGCCAGAGGCCAGACCTGAATGTTATTGAACATCTCTGGAGAGATCTGAAAATGACTGTACACCACCGCTTCCCATCCAACCTGATAGAGCTTGAGAAGTACTGCAAAGAGGAATAAATAAAAATTCCCAAATACAGGTTTGCCAAGCTTGTGGCATCATATTCAAAAAGACTTGAGGCTGTAATTGCTGCCAAAGTTGCATCAACAAAGTATTGAGCAAAGGCTGTGAATACTTATGTACATGTGATTTTTCAGCTTTTTTATTTTTAATAAATTTGCAACCATTTCAATTTCTTTTTTCACTTTGTCATTATGGGGTATTGTGTGTAGAATCTTGAGGAAATAAATGAATTTAATCCATTTTGGAATAAGGCTGTAACATAAAAATATGTGGAAAAACTGAAGTGCTATGAATACTTTCCGGGTGCATTGTTGAAGTCCGCTATAATGTTTTACTACATTGCCAGCATCTGTATAGCATGTTTCTGTATATTATGTTTTTGAAAATTGTGCTAACAATGTGGTAAAAAATGGTAGCAATTTAAAAATGTTGCCATGTTTTCCCATGCTGCTACCCTTTTTTTATTAGTGAAGTTGTTAGTATACTTCTTTTAAACTTAAAAATATGAAAGTACACTTTCAGTCTACTTGCAAGTACTTCATTGAAAATTCAGAAATATGATTAAAATTGCACTTAAGTATACTTGATAGGAAACATTTATACTGACAGAAAAGTCTAAGTATATGTTGCCTACTTGTTATTTTTTTCATAAACTTAAAAGTATAATTACATATTCTAAGTATACCTGGCTTTTAGCTGTTTTTAATCTTTTAATTGAGTGGCCTATTTGTTTTATGGTCACACTTTACAATAAGGTTCATTAGTTATTGCATTTACTAACATGAACATATAATGAACAATACTTGTACAGCATTTATTAACCATAATTCAACATTCACTAATGCATTACCTTTCAAGTTCATGCTTGTTAATATTAGTTAGTGTACTAACAATGAACAACTATTTTCAATAACTAACATGAAAAAATACTGTAATGTATTGTTCATTGTTTGTTCATGTTATTAAATGCATTAACTAACTAATACAACCTTTTTGTAAAGTGTTACCATTTTTTTCCACATATAAAATAGCTCTCCCAGTTTCAGAGATAAAGCTTCAGGTTATTCTGAGGCTAAACTGCATGTTTGAATTGCCTGAGCTGAAAAAATCCCAAATGGTATTCAGTTAGTGGACTTATTACATGCTGTATACTTAAATATACACTTCAACATTACTTTAGCATACATCAACAATGTACTTAAAACACACTTTTTCATACTGTTTGTTTTAGTGATTTTAACATATCAGAAACAAGCGATTTGAAGCGAGGTGAGAATTATTTTCCAATTTATAATTTTTAATAATAATTATGCATTTATGTAGCTGTTTGTTTTTGTTCTGCTTGTATTAGAATCAATACTTACCCATATGTTCTAGTCGAGAGACCTTGCGGCGATAGTAATATACAATAATTACAGTTACACATGCAGCCACCAGCAGAACAGCAATAATTATTCCAGCTATGGCACCTGCAGGTAGACGTGGTTGAGGGGGGGCTGAAGAGAAAAGTGAGTGTTTGTTATAAACTCTTCACATATTGCCAATTAAAGAGTCTCAATTCTAGCATAAAGTTTTGCTATAAACAGGCATGGTATTGTCACTGTGTGCACTTTAAAACAGCTCAATAATTGTTACTTTCATAATGTTGTTTCAGATTGTTGCATTTACAATCATGTTCGCATTACATCATGTAGAGCAATGGTCTCAAACTCAATTCCTGGAGGGCCGCAGCTCTGCATAGTTTAGCTCCAACCAGCTCCAACTCTCACCTTAAACACCATGATTAGTTAGATCAGCTGTGATTGATTAGGGTTGGAGCAAAACTGTGAAGAACAACGGCCCTCCAGGAATTGAGTTTGAGACCTGTGATGTAGACTGTATATTTTCAAACATATATTCACATGTTTGATTAGCATTAATTTGCTTTTTGAATATTTCTTTGCATTTAGCAGTCATGTACAATACATACAAAAAAATGCAGAGATCTTATTATACCTGTTTATATAACGTTTATGTTAATATTATTATAAAAGCTAGCAACAAGAAAATGTTATACTACCATGCATAGTAACATCCTGGTTACTAACGTAACCCACTCCTTTTTGGGAAATGGAGACGTGTGTTCACACTTTGGGAGTTCACTACACAACCAATCTCTCTGAAGAGTAAGAAAACGGGTCAATGAATGCCAAGAAGTTGGCAAAGCTCAGCTCCGCAGGTGCTGGTGATTAATCATTAGTACAGTATATAACCAGCGCACAAAGCGAGCAGTTAGATTTTTAGCCGCTGAAAAGTCGAACTCTCAGCTAACAGCTGGAGACCCAGCTGCTGTGCACACACATCTCCGTTCTCTCTTTGGGGAATCTGGGTTACGTTAGTAACCAGGATGTTCCTCTCTAAGGGAACTTTTAATGTGTGTCTTCACACTTTGAGAGTGTATGAAAAATGCCACATCAGCTGAGCCCGTTGCACCTCTGATGTAAAGTTTGCCACGCATAGCATGAGCGCACAAGCATCACCAAGGGCGTAACCGTCCAATGTCCCATGGGCCCTTTAATTACCATTATATGGGAATAATTTAGAAATAATTTAGATTGGGGGTGGTAAATGTGCTTTTACCTAGTGTAAGAAAATGAGTCTGCGTTTACCTAACTTCCACTATAAATGGTGTGTTGATGCTCATTTTCCAAAATGGCTGAATTAGGATAGAGAAGACAGGTCAACAAATTGTGGTCTCTGCATTGTTTGAGATGACAAAATGGTAACAATTGTAGAATGGGGATGGGTGTGGACACAAGGAACCATCTCACCAATGGTGGGAAAACTTTACATTAGAGACATTAACATAGAGAGAACAGCTCAACAGCCAAGGAGCAACTTTATTAACATTTAGGTGCTAAGTAACATTTTACATTTAGGTTTTAGGTAAACTAAAACAGTATAAAAAGTTTGAGTTTGGGAATGTTCAGGGTCCATTCTGACTCCAGCAAACTCAAGGTACTGCTGTGTACTTTGAGACTGCTATGCTGAATAAACATCTTCATTGAGATCTTCCACATCCTAATTTTTTCGTACACTAGCTTACTGTAGTTTAGAGATTTTTAAAATACAACAGTACGCTGGGAAAAAGTGCCAAGTCCCAAAGGTGTAGGATGCTGCAGAGGCCATTTGCTACCCTAAATGGGGAAAACTAATGGCAATGGACATATGGGCTAGCCCTATCCAGGATAGCGCTACATATGATAAGCTGGTAGGTAGGTAGGAAAGACACAGGACACATGTACCCGGCTCCTCCAATGAGTCTGGTGCTGGGGACCGTGGAGGAACTCTCTAGGGTTCACCAAAGCGTAAGGAAGAAAATACAACACTAATCTGGCATGTCTGGGATTTTTCTCAGAGAGAAGCGATCCACTCAGCGAATGTATTCCACTGCAGGACGTACACAAGCCTCATACAGGGTGCTCTAGCTTAAGTGATGGTGTTAACCACCGAACTGGTAGGTCACCCTCCACGGTCTCTCTAGAAACCATCGATGAAGGTACCAGAACACTGCAGGGGCAGAAGCGGCATGGCCCACATTTACATTTAGTCATTTAGCAGCAGTGTGGGCTCTGGCTATGAGAGATAACCCACCCGCCTTGGACAGGGTTTTGAGCCTACTCCTCCAGGTGGTGACGCCCACCGCCTGAGGAATAGTTTCGTACCCACTGGCCACCTTGCCATCAAGGTAGGTGAAAGCGGAAGCGCATGAGAAAAATGCCCTCTTTGTTTGCGTGTGCTCACTGTGCACCCCCGCACATCGCATCCCTCTAGTGGGTCCGGTGGTGAGACTGGGGGACAAGACATCTCCAACCCCACTGCTAAAGCAGTGACCACACATTGCACCCCATAGGGTAGTAGCAAGCCTGTTCTGTCATCTGAACATGACAGCTCACCCTCCGATGTTGTGATGGGCATCTGATCTCTGGTGTTATCAAGTGGAGGTGTGGGCATACCAGGGGATGAACCGCCACAACAGCTTGAAGCTTGGATAGGGCACGCTGTGGAGGAGTGGGGGGTCAGCGAGACCGGAGGCGAGGAAAAAGTGATCCGCAGATCTCCCTGCATCTAACTGCATTCATGGGGAGCAACAGGGGTGGCTTGCAAGCTGCAATCTCAGCTGCACAACAGATGAGACCGTGAGAGCATGAGCTGTCCGTGACCACTGCATCAACAGGCTGGACCCTAGGACCTGTAAGGCAGTACCCGTGCCCATCATCCAGAGATGGGAACCACCGCATCAAGAAACGCACAAAAAGACGTTGCCTGACCATGTTGCTCTCTTAGGGGAAATCTGTTCTTTTTTTATTAGGTTGCTCATTTAGAAGTACCCAGCAATCGCCCAGAGACAGGAATCACCCGCACTGGATACATGAAGCTTGATCTCTATGGATTCAGTTCAGCAGATGTTGTCTCTTCAGTCACTCTGTGAGGCTTTGAAGCTAAAAATCTAACTGCTCACTCCGTGTGCGCTGGATATATACACTTCTAATGATTATTCACCAGAACCAGCGGAGCAGAGCTCTGCCAACTCATTGGCATCCGTTGGCCTGTTTTCTTATTTACTCTTACTGATTGGTCATCTAGCGAACTCCCAAAGTGTGAAGATACTTGTTAAAATTCCTCTGAAGGGGAAATTTTGATACTTGAGCATAAACTTATTGCAATTATTTGTAAATGAAAAATTATTAAGACGAATTAAGTATGTTTTTACCTCTGATATATATATATATATATATATATATCAACATTATAAAATCTCTCTACATTTAAAAATGATTAATCAAGTTCCTAATGTATCAAACTTAAGAAGTTAGTCTTGTTTGTTTGTTTTTAATATATTTTTATAAGTCTTCATGATGTGATACTCACTGCTGACAGAAAGCAGGAACTGCTGTATGCTCTCGCGGCCTCTGATTTGAATTTCATAAAGTCCAGTGTGTTCGGTTCTAGCATTTCTGATGGTCAGAGATCCAGTCTGATAATCCAGCTTCAGTCTGTCTCTGAATCTCTCATCATCAGCATTTAATGAAGTCTCGTTAGTTTCTACATCCAGTTTAGCTAGGAGGAGGCCTTTATCTCCAAACCTCCACACTATCAGATCACCCTTCTGTAATTCTGTAGAGTCCTTCTGTAGAGAGACAGAATCTCCCTCCATCACTGACAAAGACTTCACTCCATCTGTCTCTCTGACTACAGCTGGAAAACAAATCAAATCAGAACTAGTCTTTAAAACATGCAATATTTTGCTGTTCCACAGATTTTCATGTGCAATGACTAACAAAAATTTTCATACAAGTAATAAGGTCAGGATGATAAACTGATGCATTGTGATTCATGAATTGTTAGTTTTTAACAACAGGTGGTGCTCTATGCTAGTTATTAACAGCAGAAAACACTCTAGGCTCATTTTTAACAGCAGGTAGCACTCTAGGCTAGTTTATACTAACCGATGGCATTCATGTTTTTTTTTACGGCAGATGGTGTTCCTGGCTAGTTATTAACAGTAGAAAGTGCTAATTTTAATAAATTTTTTTATTGATTACTGCACATTCTAGTAAGAATGTAACAATAACAGATATTTTAGTGCAGAAGAAATGCTTGCATTGTCAGCACACAGATTTATGTGAAGTTATTTCATAACAGCATAACACACGAAAGACAAAGGCTATAACGTTAAGCCTATTTTCACTGTCAGAGACTTACTCAGACGCATATTTTACGCTCATCTCAATGCACATCTTCATGAGCGAGAGTGAGACATAATGTCCCAGATGTGCTCAATTGGATTCAAATCTGGTGAACGACTGGGCCAGACCATAGCATCAATGCCTTTGTCTTGCAGGAACTGCTGACACACTCCAGCCACATGAGGTCCAGCATTGTCTTGTAAAAATACAATTATAAAAATGAAAAAAAAATTGATTAATTAGTTATGTACAATAATAATGGAGTGGAATGGAATGGAAGTGCCGAACTACTAAAATGTAATTAATACTTTATATGAAAAGGCTTTTATACTGACGGAAGCTTAAAGTCGACTCTCATGTGAAGAATGAAGTCACATGAATTGCTCAGGATCATTGCTTCATCCTCCTGATAATGTAGATGTTGGACTGAAGAAGCAAATATTAATTTAAAATAAGGAAGGGCAGAGAGTTGCTGAAGAACTACTGAGAGATTTTAACTGCTGTCTGGGCTTTCACTGCCTTTCTACACCTCCCTTTCTTCATGTGTTCAATACTTTTTCCCTGTTACACTAAGTGCAAATAGCCACTCCGTATATGGATTTATCTGGTTGTTACAACATCCAGTGACAAATTACGTCCACAACACCTTTAAAAATATGTTTGAAATATGTTTGTAGAAATAATGTATCAGTTTATCACCCCCACCCTAATAAACATGCTTGAATAAAAGAGATATTCTTGAAAAACTCACCAAACACAGTAACTCTAAATGTCTTGGTTGTAGTCTTTTCTCTAGAGATGGTCAGCTTATATTTGCCAAAGTGTTTGATTCTGATGTTTCTGATGGTGATCGATCCAGTTTTTTGATCCACCAGCACTCTGTCATTGAATCTCTCATCCTCTGTTATGTAAATGGAGGTTAAATCATCCTTCCTTGTTATTTGAGAAACAGCAATTTCTTTAGCCCCAAACGCCCAAAGTAGCGTGTCTGTGTTCAGTATTTCAGTGAGGTTGGTTTGTAGAGTCACAGAATCTCCTTCCATCACTGATACGGTCTCTTCTGCACCAAAGGCCCCTGGAGAGCATAAATGGACCATAAAAGATTAGCGAAAGCTGATGCAACAGAATCAATCTCAGCAAAGCAATTTAATGGGAAACATTTCAGCAAAAACAAATCTTTCGGCAAATCAACTTGCACGTAGACCAGGCTTGCAATGCCATATTCAACTGGATAGTTCTCAAAGATTGAAAATTCTGACATTTACTCACCCTGACGTTGCTCCAATCCTGTAAAAATGTTTTTATTCTGCTGAACATAATGGAAGATATTTGGAAGAAGGTCTGCAAACAAAAGATCTTCCACCTATTTACTCCCATACTATTTATTTTCCTTAGTATAACAGTAAATGAGTGATGAGATCTGTTTGGATACTGGCATGCAAGAGTAAATGACACTGTTCTTTTTTGGGTAAACTCTCCCTATCTGTTAAAAATAAATCAAGTTGTTTTTCTGTTGGTGATGCTGAAATGTAAGCCTCCATGTATAATAGTACTTCTGCAACATGTGACATATGATCAGTGATATTAAATGGTATGGGAAATGTCTCTCAGGCATTGGTTTCCATTGTTTTAGCAATGGTATTACTTCCGTATAATTACTTCTCACATCTGAAGTAGAATACAAGTAGAAAACACACCTTAAAATTAGAAATGCTTGGGTCACAATGGTTTACAATGTCTGAATAAAAGAGTTGGAGAGGAGTGGAAGAATATTTGCACTGAACAGATGTAGTTGACTTGGAAAAATTGAATGGACACCTGTTGCCGTCAACCCTCTAAACAGCCCTAGTTTAATTAATATACAGTACAGAGCAAAAGTTTGGACACACCTCTTTCAAAGAGTTTTCTTTATTTTCGTGACTGAAAATTGTAGATTCACACTGAAGGCATCAAAACTATGAATTAACACACGTGGAAATCTATACGTAACAAAAAAGTGTGAAACAACTGAAAATACAGTATGTCATATTCTAGGTTCTTCAAAGTAGCCACCTTTTGCTTTGATTACTGCTTTGCACACTCTTGGCATTCTCTTGATGAGCTTCAAGTGGTAGTCACCTGAAATGGTTTTGGTAGTCACCTGAAATGGTTTTGGTAGTCACCTGAAATGGTTTTTGGATACACAGCAGACAAGTCTTTAGTCTTACTAAATAGACTGTTAGAATTTGTATTATGGCAAGAAAAAATAAAAACAAGTGGCCATCATTACTTTAAGAAATGAAGGTCAGTCAGTCCGAAAAATGGGAAAAACTTTGAAAGTGTCCCCAAGTGCAGTCACAAAAACCATCAAGCACTACAATAAACTGGCTCACATGCGGACCGCCCCAGGGAAGGAAGACCAAGAGTCACCTCTGCTGCAGTGGATAAGTTAATTCGAGTCACCAGCCTCAGAAATCACAGGTTAACAGCAGCTCAGATTTGAGACCTGTGATCTCATGTATCAACGCTGCATATGCACAAAAACTTTGCGTACGGCAGGTTTCACGCTCGCATTTGGAATTACTAACGATGAAATTAACATAAGAATGTGCGTTGGTCCACGCCAACTTCATGTCTGGCGTACGTGTATTTCTTGTGTGTGTTTATTTCCATTGGCGGCTCCTGGAAGCAATTAAATTGCACACTACAAAGTATCGCACCAACACGTGAAAAACTTTCTCCGAGGTGGCAGGGTGCGCGAATGGTGGCTTCTTGGTGAGTGATGTAGTAAAAGATATTATTCCAGCTAAGTTTTTTATTTTATTTTATTTTATTGAGCGTAATAGTTTAACTGCATATAAGGAGACTGTAGTTATCCATTAAAGACGTGGCTGTTCTCCTCTTAACCTGTACCTTTACTTTTTTAATTCACTCACAGTGCGATGTTCAGACCCCACTGCGTTTACCGTGTCAGCTAAACTCTCCCATTCTATTTTTTTTCTTTTGTTATTAATTCCGGAGGACAAACTTGCAAGTAACAGTTTTTCACCAATTCACATTCTGTGAAGTTTCTCTTTTTGCTTGCTTTTGCCATTGCTTTTTCGTTTGGTTTTGCCAAAGTGGAGTCACTAGCCCCTTTCACACAGTAATACCAGTAAATATCCGGAAAATTTCCGGAACGACTTTACCGGTAAATTAAAAAAAGCACTGTTCACACAGGCGAGGACGTTACAGAATTTTTCCGGAAAATACCTTTCACACATCCATTCCAAAATACCGGTAAATTCTGACATCATTAACCAGAAATTAGCTTTAAATGGCTGGGCTTATATTTGTAAACATTTGACTACATTACAAACTCTGTGGATGGATCAGTACTGTGAACAACTTTTATGAAAACAAATAGAGAAACACTTACACATGTCGAGATATACATGATAGGTGTTTGAGCTGGCGCTCACCAGCTGCTTCACGAGCACATGCGACGCATCAAGCAACTGGAAGCAGAGCTTGAAGGTAAACAAACAACAGCTTATCATAAGCATCTTATCGATAATTATTTACACAGTTGGCATTAAGAAGGAGCATAGAAACGTTATCTGAATGCGTCTGACTGTTCTGATTGGCTAAAGTAGACATCTCACGTCAGCGCGTTCTAGACGTGCACATGCTCTTTTCAGCAATCTTCCTTCTGTGTTCACACAGCGCAGCATTCTACCGGCAAATTACCGGGAATGTTACAACTTCTCTTTCTGGAAAATAGCTGGAAGCAGGGAAGAGTTTTGCGCTCGTGCACATGTGCTAATTTTTACATTAATTTGGATGTACAAAGAGAATGTGCGTGGGATTTTTTTTTATTGTGTACGCACATTTACAGCTTTGTTCGTACGCAATGTTTTAGTATTAATTCAATGCAAGTCTTTGTACATGAGGCCCTAGGTAAATGCCACACAGAGTTCTAGCAGCAGACACATCTGTAGAACAACTGTTAAGATGAGAGTGTGCTAGGAAACCACTGCTAAGAACAGGCAGCAAGCAGAAGAGACTTGTTTGGGCTGAAGAACACAAGGATGGACATTAGACCAGTGGAAATCTGTGCTTTGGTCTGATGAGTCAAAATTTGAGATCTTTGGTTTCAATAACCGTGTCTTTGTGTGACACAGAAAAAATGAATGAATGGACTTTACATGCCTGGTTCCCACCGTGAAGCATGGAGGAGGAGGTGTGATGGTGTGGAGGTGCTTTGCTGGTAACACTGTTGGGGATTTATTCAAAACTGAAGGCATACTGAACCAGCATGGCTACCACAGCATCTTGCAGCGGCATGCTATTCCATCCGGTTTGCGTTTAGTTGGACAATCATTTATTTTTCAACAGAACAATGACCCCAAATACACCTCCAGGCTGTGTAAAGGCTATTTGACCAAGTAGGAGAGTGATGGGGTGCTGCGCCAGATCACCTGGCCTCCACAGTCACCGGACCAGAACCAAATCTAGATTGTTTGGGGTGATCTGGACTGCAGAGTGAAGGCAAAAGGGCCAACAAGTGCTAAGCATCACTGGGAACACCTTCAAGACTGTTGGAAGACCATTTCAGGTGACTACCACTTGAAGCTCATCAAGAGAATGCCAAGAGTGTGCAAAGCAGTAATCAAAGCTGCAGAGACTGCAGCTCTGCACAAGACGTTTGGCCAGCGGAGAAATGAAAATGGTCGTGCCCAACTGAGTCTGGTTTCTCTCAAGGCTTTTTCCCTCTCCGCTGTCGCCGCTAGCTTGCATGGTTTGGGATCTGTAGAGCTGCGCATCGTTGGATTTGCTCTTCAGTGTTTGGACTCTCAGTAGTGATTTTTAAACCACACTGAACTGAGCTAAACTGAACTTAAACACTACAAACTGAACTACACTGTTCCTATTTACTGTGACCTTTTATGTGAAGCTGCTTTGACACAATCTACATTGTATAAGTGCTATACAAATAAAGGTGAATTGAATTGAATTGAATATCTTCGATATGTGCACTGTTTAATAATTGTGCACAATATATACATGTAAATGTGTAACTAAAAAAACATATACGGCTGATTTAAGTGTTGTTTATAAATCACACAACTGTGGTATACAGGATTACTTCTAACAACACTGTAATTGTGACATAAAATACTGTTTTTCATATTTACATTCAATGTGGTTCTTTACTATCCTACAATACTTTTGTTGTGTTACTATTTAAGTGTGTTCATTTTTTGCTCTGACAATGTAGCTGTTTTCTATGGTTCTGTTTACTTTGTTATTTGCACAACAACACAGTAGTGCTGTGTATAGTGTTAAGCAGGAAAAACCCTGTACTGTATTTATCAAAGATTTTGTTTATAATTTGAAATGTCGTGCAACTTATAGTTTTAAGCAGGAGAAAACCCTGTACTGTATTTTATTTATCAAAGCTTTTGTGCAGCTGTTATTTTTTGTGAAGGGAGGGAAATGTCTGTATCTGTAACTCTCAAGTAACCATTTATGGGAAAATACCAGATATATATCGTCATTCCTCCTAAAAATACCAGGATATGATATTTTGCCCATATCGCCCAGCCCTAATCTAAATGCAGCCTTGAATATGCAAGCTAAAGTTGCAAGTTTCAGACTTGCAATGTCAGACACAATGCACTCAATTTAGCTAGTTACATAACTGTGAGGGGAAGGGTTAGGTGTGCGCATTAAAAAACATTGCATGCAGCTCAGATTGCAACTGCACCAGACTTTTTGGTGCATTTCTACCAGTGGTGTTGATTGTCTGAATTACTGAAATGTACAGACAGAATTTTGTCATGTCGCAATTCTGAAAAGCACCTAATTATTAACAGTTTTATTATTCATGATAATCATCCTAAACACCCTGTTAATGTACAACAAAACAGTTCATAAAACACCTATTCATGCTTCTTCTGTATTTCACTTTAGAAATATACTATTAAATATGAATGTACTGAATAAAAGTCTATAGGCCACCAGAGCCTTTACATTAGCCTAACCTTTTACACACGGACACAACGATCAACATTAATAATAATATTAATAAATTAAAAAAAATAAATAAATAAATGTTTACATCTGAAAAACTCAGCGTTTTCCTCATTAACGTGTGATTAGCACTGCAAAATGTAATGAGTGATCTAAAAACAAAGTCACTGAATGGTCAACTTAAACACTTATAATAGTTTTAACACATTTGTTAAATGTAGTCTATTGTGCATTTTACCAAAATGTCCGTCATTCATGATTGAATGACGCCTGCCGGTTTTATACGAGAACGCTTTCGCTTTCGGTTTCAGTTGACTGAAACCTTAAACTTAGCAGATAATATGTTAATTCGATAAATCCATCATGCATTTTTATTATTGTTTCCACGTTGTTTATAAATAAAGGACGTGTTTTTTCTTCGGTATCAGTTCAGGCATCTCCGAAAATAGAGGTAAAGTTGGTTTTATATTCGCACATTCGTTCATTTAGAAGTCTCTGTATTGTTTACCATGTTACTTTGAATATTCGATCGGATTTAACATGCAAGTGTGACTTGAAAACAACATTAACACTGTTTATTTGACTGTGAACAATGTTGTACTTTGATAGTCATTGGCTGCTAATATGATTTCGCTATTTAGAGTTAGCAAATAATACTTTTATGAAATTATATTAAGGGGAAAGCCCGAATGTGCGAATATAAAACCAACTTTCCCTCTATTCTCCGAAATGTGAAACCGAAACACAGAAATCTACTTACCTCTCAAAAGCAGAAAGCAAACAGACAGAAAAATCATCTGCATGTTTTTTTTTTTTAGTCTTGTGTACGTGTTACAGATGATCGATGTGGATACGTCAAGCTTATTCTTATTCTGTTCTGCTGATTCTCGATTGCGTTGTTTTTGTTTCCTCTGCCGCACCCAGGTCCAACAGATCGAGCCGCAATCCGGTGTTTCCCAACAGACTGCGACAGAGACTACCGCTCCATTTTTTTCAAATATCTCGCGTCTAAAACGTGTACATTTATTCTACATTCATATAAAACTCCGACTGTCAAAGTATTCAGCATCAGTTGGTGGGATGTGTCTCTCTTTCTTTCCCTCCTTCTCCGTTCCACCCAATTCAATGGCTGATTGTAACTAAGTGTGGCACACGTCAGGTCATAAAGCCCGCCCCTCCGTGTTCACGGAGGAGACTTGAAGTTTCTTAAAGCAAACGTCGGAGCTTCGAGAAGAGATGGAAGTGTTATTATTCGATTTCTGTGTAACTTTACCATGATAAAATGGGTTGTTCAGCAGTAATCTTCACTGTCTGGCATACAGGATCTGATTGAACACTGGTTATTCAGTAAGGTCAGGGCTTTATTATTAGTTTGCTGATACACGCCTAACCTAGCCGTGGGGAGAATACATGTGATCGCTATCTAGCAGTAATTGTCTTTATGGGTCTGAATTAATAATTAGGAGGACAAAACTAATGTTAGCCGATCTCCACATTGATCTCCTGAAAGGTTATTTGAACTTGATTTAAAAACCGTCTCTGCATTTTGAGTTTCGGCATGTTATTGAGTTAATCTACTGAATTTGCTGTTATAAAATATTAATGTTCTATAAACCGAATCTTAAATAATAAATAGAGCTGTAAATGTTAGATATTATTTATATACATCATTTACTATGCAGGCTTTTTATTTGAAAACTCATAATAAACATTAAAATGAATGTAAATTCCTCTTTGCCTGATATAATGAAGGCATCCAATAAACCAAATAAAAACAGACAAAAAAAGATAAACAATGTACAAGCGATGTTTAGCAGCTGATGGCCCTATATCATATAGACACCAGTTGATGTATTAATACTATGAAATTCATTGTACAAATTGACAAGGATTATTGCGTATAGTGCATTGATTTCAAACCATTGTCCCCTCGCCTATATGTTATGCTCCAGTCCTGTATCTCTAGGGGAATTCAAGAGAGCTTTGTTAATTTTCCACATTTTTTTCATCTGACCCAATGATCCTTTCAAACTCAACTCTTGTTTTAAATCATACATTTTTGTCTTTTAATGTTCTCCTTTCTGTTTTATCTTTGTTACACTTTGATAATAATGTGCCCTACTTTTTTTGGAACATTACACTCATCACACTTATCTTATACGTTTTCCCCATTAACATGAGGGTGGATTTTAAACCAGTATAACCAAGAATCTAGACAAGTGAATGTGGAAATAAAATCAGGGTTCTTACACCTTTTCCAACTTCAAATTCCAGAACTTTTTAAGCACTTTCAAGATGTTTGTGCTTTTCCAGCACCTAACAACCATGGTTAATTAAGTTTATATATGTTGTATGTACTTTTCATATTTGAATAACTTGTCCAATTTAAAAAAAAAACCACAATATGACATTTGAACTTAAATTGTTGAATTCTTTCGAGCATAGATTTATTGGGATAGTTCACCCAAAAGTGAATTAAAAATAAAAAAAGTTCAGTTATTGGATGAAGTATGTTTTTAAGTTTGGTCTCTTTCTACCTAAAGTTGATATCTCAAGAAATGAGCTTACAGTCAGATTTTGTTTGGGTGTAGTACCAAACTTTCATGACCAGTTGTTCATGATATTTCATGTGCATTGCTATTTTTTACATTGATTGGTTTGGCTGGGTAAATGACTACTAAATACGTGTGAAGCTAACAGTATGCCAAAACAATCTGAATTTGAATTATTGACAATTATAAGTTAATAAAACTGATTATTATATGCTATTAAAATGTTTTGAATTACAATTTCTTAACTAAAAAGATAAGGTTACAGTACAAAATCAGCTCTTTATCCACCAAAACACCAAAAGCTTAAGTTTGATTAACCAATGAGATGTAATTGAATTAAATATATGAATTTGGTTCACTGAAGCATGTATAGTTATTACACAAACTACTGAAAATAGCTGACCCCCGATAGTCAATTTGCAGACGAATGGTGTCCTCCTGAGCCAAACAAATGCCAGCAAACTCATGCAGCTCTGTGATTGGCCAAAATGCTTAGTTTGACATTTCGGTGATCATCTACTGGTCCCTGTTGATGACCCCTGAATTTCATTATCTTGAAAACTTAAAACTGTATTTTTACATACCCAATATCTGCAGTCTATGAATTCAGAACCAAAAAAAAATCTGAAGTTTGAAAATATGTCTATAAAAATCTGACTTAAAATAATTCAGTTATCAAATTTCAGATGTTCAATAATCAAGTTAAGAAATTCAAATTCAAAACATTTTTAATAGCATAAAATCAGTTTTATTAAATTACAATTGTTAATAATTCAACTGAACACAATTCAAATTCAGCTTGTTTTGACATATTTTTAGCTCCATAAATACGCGCATGCCGTGAAAATTTTGTAATGAAAACTGGTTGCACGGCAACAATTTTTGCACTCGCACATATGCCACTAAATATATTTTGAGGTCACATAGATAAAATTGTGCGTGCATATGTAATCAAAACCGTCACAATTTCGACCCCTGCAATTTTAAATTTAAGCAGGTTCAAGCACTTTGTCCAAAATCCAAGCACTTTTCTAACCTTAAAAACACTACATTAAAAATCAAGCATTTTCCAGGATTTCCACTGTTCTGTAGCCATTTGACAAAAATGTTAATTTATGCGCTGGCCATATTTAAATACACTCTCTCAAATCTTTCTCAAATGTCAGTCAGACAAGCTCAACCACTCAACAACTGGATGGTTAAATGTCTGCGGTCCCCACCAGCAGAAGTCATAACCCGTTGTTGCTGAATAAATTAGTTCAGAATTTGTCATTTATTTAGCAGCACAGCGCAGTGGTTAGCACGATCACCTCACAGCAAGAGGGTTGCTTGTTCAAGCCTCGGCTGGGTCATTTCTGTGTGGAGTTTGCATGTTCTCCCCGTGTTCACATGGGTTTCCTCCTGGTGTTCTGGTTTCCCCCATAAATCCAAAGACATGCGGTACAGGTGAATTGGGTAAGCTAAATTGTCCGTAGTGTATGTGTGTGAATGAGTGTGTATGGATGTTTCCCAGTGATGGATTGCAGCTGGAAGGGCATCCGTTGCGTAAAACATATGCTGGATAAGTTGGCGGTTCATTCCGCTCTGGCGACCACAGGTTAATAAAGGGACTAAGCCGAAAAGAAAATGAATGAATGTAATTTATTTATTCTTTAAAACTTGCAATGCCTAATTTTAGTGTAAGTGTTACACTTGTGTAAACGTTTGAGCGGTTGGATTACCATACATTTTTCTAGTAAAGTCAGCTCCTTTGGTTGATAACAGAGCTTTAATTGTTAGGCTGCATTTCTACCAATGGTGTTGATTGTCTGAGTTACTGAAATATATAGACAAGATTTTGTCATCATGCTGTAATTCTGGAAAGCACCTAATTGTTATTATTCAGGATAATGATCCCAAGCAATCCATTAATAGACAACAAAACAGCTGATAAAACAACTTCCTGCATTTTCTGTATTTTACTTTGGAAAAAGAAAAATTTTATATGAATGCTCATATTCCATAATGCTCATAGGCAATATTTTGTATCTTTTACTTCGTCAAATTATAATACTAGGCTAACTACGTCTGTCCTTCTGATGATTGGCAAAGCCTATCGGTTTTGAGACGCTTTTGCTTTCACTTTGTTACTTCAAAATATAATTGTATATTTGCTGTAAATCATCAGTTTGCGTGTTTGTTTCAGTGTCAGTTTAAAAAAAAATAAACCGAAAGACAGAAATATACTTGCCCTCCAAAAGTAAAAAGCAAACAGACAGAAAAATCATCTGCATGTTTTTTAGTCTTCTGTACGATTCAGATGATCAATGCGGATACTCTAATCGGTCTTTGTCACTCACGTGCGTTTGTTGTGTGTGACGTCACACCTGCGCCATTTTTGTGGTATCGCTTCCCGAGACAACTTGAGAGACACATAATAACGCAAGAGGTACATGCCTAAAAAAAGGATAAAAGCGTCTGCTAAATGACTAAATGTAAATGTTTTCAACAAAAACCTTTATTTGTTCTAGAAAAGAAGTCGAAAATGTACTTTTTGACAGGGGGTGAGTAAATCAGCAAATGTAAGTTGTAACTAAGATTTTAAAAGTATTTTACAATATTTTAACAATCAATTACTTCACAATCTTAAATCCATACGCACTAAGTTTACTTGTTAAGATTTAAATGCAGTTCTACCCCAAAACTAAAGTGTTACACTGAATTAAAATAAGTATTTGAAGCTGAAGCAATGACAATTGTAAAGTTACTTAAATATTCTTACGTACTTACCTATATGAAAATGTCGAGAGCATAAACGAAGATATGCCAGCAAAAGATGTATTTTGCATCTCAATGCTGCAGGCCAGGGCACCCGATGCACCGCTACAGTCTGTCAAAA